>NW_026652276.1:117765727-117938954 GCF_009828535.3 Hylobates moloch
TTGCTGGTGAGGAACTGCGTTCCTTTGGAGGAGGAGAGGTGCTCTGCTTTTTAGAGTTTCCAGTTTTTCTGCTCTGTTTTTTCCCCATCTTCGTGGTTTTATCTACTTTTGGTCTTTGATGATGGTGATGTACAGATGGGTTTTTGGTGTGGATGTCCTTTCTGTTTGTTAGTTTTCCTTCTACCAGACAGGACCCTCAGCTGCAGGTCTGTTGGAGTTTACTAGAGGTCCACTCCAGACCCTGTTTGGCTGGGTGTCAGCAGCGGTGGCTGCAGAACAGCGGATTTTTGTGAGACCACAAATTCAGCTGTCTGATAGTTCCTCTGAAAGTTTTGTCTCAGAGGAGTACCCGGCCGAGTGAGGTGTCTTTAAGTCCTAGGGTACATGGGCACAATGTGCAGGTTTGTTACATATGTATACATGTGCCATGTTGGTGTGCTGCACCCATTGACTCAGGGAGGGCTGTGAGAGGAGCAGTTTAGGGAAAATGGTCTGAAGTTCAGTTGTGAACATTTGGAAATGCCTATTACTCGTCGAAGTGGAGATTCAAGTTGGCTATTGGGTAGAGAATTCTAATACAAATTTGAAATGTTATCAATATCAATAGTGCATGTAGATGGTATTTAAAGCCAGGAGGCTACATGAGATCATTGAAGAAGTAAATATAATCAAGAAGAGAAGGAATCCAAAGACCTAGCCCTAGGCTGCTCCAGGAGATAAACAGAAGCCAGCTGATTTGATCCTGATGGAAGAGGCTTCTCAGGTAGGAGGAAAACCAAGGAAACACAAGGGTCGAGATAAAATTATGAGAAAAAATTGAAAGAGGTTGATATCATCTAATTCAAAAGATTATGAACACCCTGAGACAAGTAAAGTACATGATGGGCTGTCCTCCTTCTTTTATTCCACATATAGACCCCATGGAGATTGCCAGATAGATAGATAGATAGATAGATAGATAGATAGATAGATAGATAGATAATAGATGATAGATAGATGATAGATAGATAGATAGATAGATAGATAGATAGATAGATAGATAATAGATGTTATATATAATGAGATGGAAAGTAAGTACTGTTTAAAATTGTTTCATAAATTATTGTGGTTTATTGGCAGTATTTAGCTAGAAAAAAATCTATGCATAGCTTTGTTTTGTTTTGTTTTGATGTCACTTTTTATCTTTATTATACTTCAAATTCTGGGATACATGTGCAGAACATGCAGGTTTGTTACATAGGTATACACGTGCCATGGTGGTTTGCTGCACCCATCAACCCGTCATCTACATTAGGTATTTCTCCTAATGCTATCCCTCCCCCAGCCCCCACCCTCCGACAGGCCCCCATGTGTGATATTCCCCTCCCTGTGTCCAAGTGTTGTCGTTGTTCAACTCCCACTTATGAGTGAGAACATGTGGTGTTTGGTTTTCTGTTCCTGTTAATTTACTGAGAATGATGGTTTCCAGCTTCATTCATGTCCCTGCAAAGGACATGAACTCACCCTTTTTTATGGCTGCATAGTATTCCATGGTATATATGTGTCACATTTTCCTTATCCAGTCTATCATTGATAGGCATTTGGGTTGGTTCCAAGTCTGCTATAAATTACACATATCTTTGAATAATTAATTCCACCTCTCAGAACTGACTCATATTTTGAAGAATAATTATATGTAAAATATCCTTATTTTACTATTACATATCAAAGGGTAAACATAAGTGACCAAAAATCAAGGAATGGTTAAATAAATATGGGATATTCACTCAAAAGAATTAAAAATGATTACTGTAAATACTCTGCTATCTGGGAAAAACTGACTTAATAGAAAATGTAAAAGCCCTGGTAATATAAAGAGAATTGGGATGATGATTAGCACTATGTAAAAAACATACAAACAAAAGATTAAGAAAGAGATTGAATGGTGTTCAAATGTCAGGAAGGTTTCTGTTAAAATAATGCAAATACAGATGTCTTTTTTTTTTTGCTTCTGTCTCCTATAATAGTTTACCAGGTTGTATTTCTATATCTGAGACAATAAAATCTCACATGATTTGAAAATTAAAACTCATTATTAGATTTTTTTAAATGCCATGCTTAAGAGGTGGTTTTGGTGATGATGTGGCATAACAATCGAGTCTAGGTTACACCTCACAGGAAAAGCTGTATAATAAAGCCAATGAAAACAACATGAAAATAATTTGCTCACAAATCAGTATAAAGGCCTGACTATGGTTCTTCAATTCTACAAAGTCAAGAATATGCTGACAGCATGAAATCTCAAAGCAAATACCAGCTTGTACATGCACATGTTACACACGGAACACCTGCTAGGGAATCCATGGCAGGGCAGCAGCTGGAACCTGGGGATGCTCCATCTCCAGGTTGGTAATTTGCTCTGTTGTCTCCAGCTCCAGTGAAAAGCTTGAGCAAAACTTATACTATCTACATTTCCAACACAAAATTAAACGGACTTCGAATGCTGACATATTTTTAGCTAACTAAAGGGTAAAATTTCTGATTTATTTACATAAATAATTTAAAACAGAATAATGCCAAGATTGAGAGAAGATGACGAAAGAGAAATAAATGGATAATGGAATCCAATTTCATACCTGGTGTTCTCAGACACATTCACAACCCTAAAATTATCCTAATTTTACCTTAAAACTTGTGTTCACTTGATTTCCTTCCTACCTTAGTAGTCTCGTCCATCAGAATCAAATCAGCTGTTTCCTGTTTATCTCCTGTTATTGACAGCACTTCTTTTTTTTGTAACTGAAAATAGCAACACCAAAAAGTATGAGATAAAGTCAAGCAAAAATACAAGTCCATGTATGACTTAAAATCTACATGTGAAAAAACAATGAAATTGTTCTATTAAGTCCATAGTTTACAGTAAGCTGTGGCTTAGTGGAGAATTGTTCTATGAAATAGAAATATGAACAAGGAACAGGAAAAAGTTGATAGTAAGTATGCATCCTAGAGGTAGGTTCACCAGAATTAATTTTTCCAGATTGGAAAGCGACCACCACAGTGAATGCCCCTAGAATATTTTAGGACTCAGGTTTCTACTACCAGTGTTTCTTTTCTTTCTATTTAAGTGTCCAGGAATAGAAGACTAAAGGAATGACAAGTGTAAAATTTACAATGAGTGACTTCAGGAAGAATTACATTCAATTTTTAAATAAAGGAAAACTAAAGATTTCCCTGTACTGAGGACAGAAAACCATTAGTCAAGTATAATAAACAATATTTGAGGTTTAGTGGGAAAGAATTTTAATATTAGGGTTTGCTCCCTGATCAAACTCCTGTATCTTGTTACAATCAACAAGAAAAATGATTCTGGCTAGTGTGAATAGAAAAAATTATCTTTAGAAGGATATCAAGTACAGCAGAATCATCAAGAAGCCTAGAAAAACAGGGTCACAGAAGAACAGAAATCTGGGTAGCTTCAGGGATCTTGAGAGTAGGAATTTAATAATGATAGTAATAATAATTGCAGCAATAACAATAATAATGATGGATTTTATCTGTTGAGAGAATACTAACAATATTATAGTAAGCACTGTACATGAATTAAGTAATTTAATTCTACCAATTAGTCTAGGAGGTAGTTATTATTATTCCGTTCTGCAAAAAGAAAATAGAGACATAATAAGAATCATCTTGCCAAAAATTAAAGTGACAAGTGGTAAGTGGCAGGAAGTCCCACTCATGAGCCATTGTTGTTATCCACAACACCTTAGTTCCTTTCAGTGCTATAAACCAAAGAATTGATTGGCTGTAACTATTTTTTCCATCCTATCGCTGCATTCTAGGCTCAAAGTACCAGGGGGACACTGGAACCTGCAGTCTAGGGATCTGACCCCTAAACAGGGCCTAGAAATCTAGCCCTATATTCACGCAAACCTCTGGAGGTTACACCACATCTGATACACCCATGATTACCTGTGTATATTAAACACACATTTATACACACATGATACGTGCATCATTCTTTCTCACTTGGTTAGAATAATGTATTCATGGGTTCTGGATAATAGATTTATTCTTTCCTAAAGAAATTTGATTCTCATACACCCAAAGGGCTAGTAAATGTTGCACACCAAAATCTAACCCCATCTAGCTATGCCTAGAATGTGACCAGGAATCAAGTGAAGAGTTAAGGCAGAAAAACCCAGATTTCCCAGGTACCTTGTCCATCAAACCCTGGCCATTATGCTTTACAAAGACATTTCATCCTGTGTTCAGGATACCCCCGCACTGCATGATTATCCCCACTTCTAGGTGAAGACATTGCATTTGGAGAGAAAAAGAGGCTGCCCAGGATGACACAGCCAGTCAGTGGCCACAGCGTGAGTTCTACCCAGTGTTCTTGGCTTCCCAGGTTCAGATTCCTCCTCCCCAAGGCTGGCTGTGTGTGCGTCTGTCAGCAGTCATAGAAAATCAGTGTGATACTGATACACTGTTGGTGGGACAGTTGGGGTATCTTCTACAGAAGGCTGCAGCTCCAAACCTAACTCTCTGTTTTAATCTCTGCTTCAGAGAGAGAAGCTGGTGAAACCATCACAGAGCCACACTTTTGTACTTAACCCAGATGGTCCTGAAAGAATCAGTGGAACTGGTAAGAGCAAGCAAATCAGAGCCAGCTACGTTTAACAGACCAATCACGTTTGCTGCTCTGTTCCTCCATCTTCCTGCCCTTGCTCTTGGTGCCCAATGCTTGCTCTATCGCAGTACACTTAGATTAATTCTGAGACTTCTGGGTTGTATTAATATTTCACTTTATCTCTCAATTCTATTTGTGAAACTGCTTTTATATTATAGTGTCCACACAGACACAAGCTAAAATCCAAAATTCAAGCAAAAAAAAAATGCATCTGTAAAAGTTTCTGCATCAAAGATCCCACCCACCGAGGTAAAAAGGGATGTGCAATTAAAGATCTAATTCACAGGGCAAATCCAGCTGAGAGCAGAGGAGGGACGGCTGGTGGAGAGTTTCAGAGGAAATGTCTGAGTGGATTTCCACACAGCCCCACGGTGAAAGCAAAATAAGCCAAAGCCAGCCATCTGCACTTGAGAGGATGATACTGACTCCAAGCCGAGAGAGAGAGAGAGAGAGAGAGAGAGAAGCAATAAAAATGCTGAAAACCGTGGAAGTAAACATTCAAATTGAGCTTATAAACCAAACTGCATTAGGTCTAAAGTACATCTTTTTCTCTTGTCTCAATTTCACTCTCCCTCTGGCCTTGAAGTTAGGCTTTTAAATTTTAACCATAATTAGATAGTTTCACCACATTTTCTATAATCTAATTTTTCCACAGTTCTTTAAAGCTCTTTAAAAAATGTGTCCCCATGTACCGCAGTTAAAAGCAAACCGCATGCAACCTCTTCCCACTTACTGACACACAGCTCTACAAGGCAACGT
The DNA here is from genome assembly GCF_009828535.3 of Hylobates moloch. Lineage (NCBI taxonomy): Eukaryota > Metazoa > Chordata > Mammalia > Primates > Hylobatidae > Hylobates > Hylobates moloch. The sequence goes on from NW_026652276.1 coordinate 117,771,159, forward strand.
ACAAACTATGCCAGTAAGACCCTGGGCTCACATGAATGCGCCACTGGAATTGCCGGACGTGGGATCCCAGGGAGTGTCCCTGTTGGCGATGCTGTACCTTTCCATTATCTCTTCAGTGTATCCTGCCTGCTGCCGGCTTGCCCACCCTAAAGGTAAAACACACGCAGCCAACTCAGGACTCCACAAACACACTCTGTGTTCTCCAAATGTAGCAGCTTCAGTGTCCAAGAAGCCTCACCTTTAGCTCCTTCCAGTTCAGAGAGGGAGACCCAATGGCCCCTCCCCTAGGGTAGAGCAGCGTCTCTCACCAGGTGAAGTCAATGACATTATTTGTTAGCATTTCTGTAATCATTGCTTCAAACATTTATCCCCTCTCCTCACTCCAATCCCTTCCTTCTCTGCCATCTCCTTCACACATCTGTTTACTCCACAACATTCTCTAAGCCCATTCCAAGGTTGTTGGGAGTTCTGATCACTGTCTTCATCTTAACAGTTTACCAAGGTCATCAGCCCCTTCCAAATAAGGAGAATATCTAGAACAGAACTATTCAATAAAAATACAATGCGTGCAACATAGGTAATTTTAACTTTCTAGCAATCACACTGAAAAAAAAAACGAGAAAAGATCAATTCATTTAAACAACAATGATTGAACTCAATATATTCAAAATACCATCCTGTTAATATGTGATTCTAATTACATTCCTAGTGCCCAACAGTGACGTGCGGCTACTAGCTGTCAGGGAAGACCTAGAAGATAATGAACCCTCGCTACGTGGGAGGGACTTCTGTTACATTATCTCATAGGTATTATTCATTCCACTTCACCATGAGAAAATTGAAAGTCAGTGAAGCTGTGCAGCCTGCTTAACTTTACAAAGCTTGTAAACTGAAGAGTTAGAATTAAAACTAGATCTATCTGACACCAAAAGGCATGTTTTTTCTATCTCTCCATACGTCTCCCTACTTCCAAAAGAAGACTCTAGTCCCTTGGTCAGCTACTTCAAAGATGCAAAAGCCGTGGGACTTTATTCCCTTCAGGCACAAACTATGCGCCAACCACCACCGTTTCCTCCAACCCCTCTGCTCCTGACATGCATATGCACATACACGCACACACAGAGAGAGACAGGGAGACCTTAACCTCTGTAAGTTTTTTTTTTTTTTTTTTTTTTTTTTTGAGACTGAGTCTCGCTCTGTCGCCCAGGCTAGAGTGCTGGAGTGCAGTGGTGCGATCTCAGCTCACTGCAAGCTCCGCCTCCCGGGTTCATGCCATTCTCCTGCCTCAGTCTCCTGAGTAGCTGGGACTACGGGCGCCCGCCACTATGCCCGGCTAATTTTTTTTGTATTTTTTAGTAGAGACGGGGTTTCTCTGTGTTAGCCAAGACGGTCTTGATAGCCTGACCTCGTGATCCGCCCGCCTCGGCCTCCCAAAGTGCTGCGATTACAGGCGTGAGCCACTGCGCCCGGCCAACCTCTGTAAGTTTATACCAGCCAAACTCAGATGCACTCTCAGAGCTCCTTGACAAGTTTGTTCTTTCACCTTGACTTCCTCACGTGTCTTGATTTTTCTTAGTATCCTTTAATGCCAGTGTCACATGACTTATTTTTCCAACACTCTACTTGAACATTTTTGGAGGTCTCTGGCCATCTTTTTATACCAAACAGAATGGTCATTTTTCAGTCTCCAGTCTCACGGGGGACTCTTTCACTCTTGAAGATCAATTTCATATTTTTTTTTTTACCTCCACGATAAGAAGTGCACTGTAATACACATTAGCTGGCATTTTTGGTAACTTGTTATTCACGGGAAGTTCTTATGTCTACGGGAAGATACTTGTTATGCTTCTACCTCAATTTCCTTTAGCTAAAACTAGACCAATTATAGCTATATCATAAGATTTCTGTTTTTTAAAAAATATATTCCCTACATTTTAGTGGAAAATATTTACTAACCTGCGTTGGTTTCTAAACATTCATTTAGAGAACACTCTAAATGAGGCTTCATTGGCAGATCATCTAAATAAATAGCATGATCATTTCTATTCTTAAATGTAGCTATTTCAACTATGAATTCATGACAGATGAATTTTGATAGAAAAACAAAAACATTGTTAAAATTTTCCCTAAAGCGCAATATTTTTTAAAAAGAGTTACATATGTATATATTAGTAGTTTAAATTTTAAAGAGTATTCTTGCCTAGTCTTTGATTGGCTGAGTTTAGCCTAATGACTGTCTCGCTATCCACTCTCTGCAGCCCTATGTTCTCAGTAAGGGCAGAAACTCAGGTTAACAGGGAACCCACATAATTCTCAACAGAAGCACCTCATGTTCAATGTCCTGTCCTTATTCTTCCTGAGAAAAATGCATGATCATCTTTACATACCCTGCTATCCAGTTCAAAATACCACTGTATTTTCATCAACTCAGTGACTACCCAGGATAATGCATCTATGTCTTCCAAAGGCCAGCATTTCCTCTGAATTTTTATTTTCATATAGCCTATAGTTTTGCGCACATCAGCTTTTCTCTCACAACTTCAATCTAAATTTCTCTAATGCTTTTTAGTCATTTCTTTCCTTCCCAAAGACCTTTAAGTGTTTTGCTACTTTTAAATAAAATCTGTATATATTTAAGGTGTATGACATGTTTTGGTATACGTATACATATATGCAATGATCACCACAGTCAAGCAAATGAACATATCCTTCTCACATGGTTACCTTTTTTTGTATTTTCTTTTTTTTATTATTATACTTTAAGTTCTAGGGTACATGTGTACAATGTGCAGGTTTGATACATAGGTATACATGTTCCATGTTGGTTTGCTGCACCCATCAACTAATCATTTACATTAGGTATTTGTCCTAATGCTATCCCTCCCCCAGCCCCCACCCCCGACAGGCCCCGGTGTGTGATGTTCCCCGCCCTGTGTCCAAGTGATCTCATTATACAATTTTTGTTTTTTTGTAGTAAGAGCACTTGAAACCTAAAATCTCCAGCACACAATACAGAATTATCAACTCTTAGCCACTATATTGTACATTATATCTCCACACAAGTTCATCCTACATAACTGCACCATATCTCCTCATTTCCTTCACTTCTCCACCCCTCTGAGGAACCATCATGCTACTCTCTGCTTCTGAGAATTTGACTGTTTTAGATTGTGACTGTGAGATCATGCAGTGTTATTCTTTCTGTGTCTGGCTTCTCTTACCACAATATCCTCCAGGTTCATTCATATTGTCACAAATGGCAGAGTCTCATTTGTTTCTAAGGCTGAATAATATACCACAATTTATTTACCTATTCATCTGTTGATGGGCACATAAGTTGTTTCCACTCCTTGGCTTTTGTGAATAATGATGCAATGAACATGGGAGTGCAGACATCTCTTCAAGGTACTGATTTCATTTTGGGGGTTATGTACTCAGAAGAATGATTGCTGGATCATATAGTAGCATCTATAATGTTTTCCGTAATCATTGTACTAATTTACATTCCCACCAACAGTGTACAATCTTTTCTCCACATTCTCACCCACACTTACCTCTCATCTTTTTGATAATTGCCATCCTAGCAGGAATGAGGTGGTATCTTACTGTGGTTTTGATTTGCATTTCCCTGATTATCAGTAATATTGAGCACCTTTGCATGTCCCTGCTGGCCATTTATATGTCCAGTTTAGAAAAGTGACTATCCAAGTGCTTTGCCCATTTTTCAGTTGAGTTATTTGGGGTTTTTGTTTGTTTGTTTCCTATTTAGTTGCGTGAATTTCTTACATATCTTGGGTATTAACCCCTTATTAGATATACAGTTTAAAAATATTTCTGTCTATAGGCTGCCTTGTCATTTTGTTGATTCTTTCCTTTACTGTGCAAAAGCTTTTTAGTTTGGAATCGTTCCACTTATTTAGTTTTGCTTTTGTTGCAAAAAGAGAGTTTGGTGTCACATTAAAAAAAACATTTCTGAGACCAATGTCATGAAGCTTTTCCCCTGTGTTTTTTTCCAGAAATTTATGATCTCAGGTATTATGTTTAAGTCTTTATTTTTAGTTTACTTTGTGTGTGTTGAAAGGGCCAAATTTTATTATTTTGTATGTGAATATCCAGTTTTACCAACACCATATATTGAACAGATTATCCTTCCTCCATTGTATATGTTCATTGCCATTGTTAAAAAGTAGTGGACCACTTATGGTTTGGTTTATTTCTGGGCTATTCTGTCCCATTGGTTTATGTGTCTATCTATATGCCAGTACCATATTTTTTTGATTACTATTGCTTTGTAAGATAATTTGAAATCAGGAAGTTTGATGCCTCCAGCTTTGTTCTTTTTGCTCAATATTGCTTTATCTATTTGGGGTTTTTTCATAGTCCCATACATATTTAAGAACTGTTTTTTCTCTTTCTGTGGAAAATGTCATTGGGATTTTGATAGAGTTTACATGAAATTTGTAGGTTGCTTTGGGCTAGTGTGGACATTTTAACAATATAAATTATTCCAATCCATGAACATAAGATTTGTGTCTTCTTCAACTTCTTTAATCAATGTTTTACCACCTTTTGTGTAAAATCTTTCGCTTCTTTCGTTAAATTTATTTCTAAGTATTTTATTGATGCTATTGCAAATGGAATTGTTTTCTTGATTTCTTTTTCAGTTAAATTGTTGTTGGTTTAAAGAAAGACAAGCAGGACATAGGCACAGGCAAAGATTTCATGACAAAGGCATCAAAACCAATTTCAACAAAAGCAAAAAATGACAAATGGGATTTAATTAAACTAAAAAGCTTCTGCACAGCAAAGAAACTATCAGCAGAGTAAATAGACAATCTACAGAATGGGAGAAATTTTTGCAAACTATGCATCTGACAAAGGTCTGATATTCAGCATCTATAAGGAATTTAAACAAATTTACAAGAAAGAAACAAACAACCCCATTAAAAAGCAAGCAAAGGACATGAATAGACACTTCTCAAAAGTAGATATGTATGCTGTCAACAATCATATGAAAAACCCTCAACCATCACTAATCATTAGAGAAATGCAAATCAAAACCACATAAGATATCGTCTCACAGAGAATAGTTATTAAAAAGTCAAAAAATAACAGATGCTGGCTAGGTTGTGAAGAAACGAAACACTTATATTCTGTTGGTGGGAATGTAAATTATTTCAACCATTGTGGAAGACACTGTGGCGATTCCTCAAAAATCTAAAGAGAGAAATGCTACTTGACCAAGCAATCCCATTACTGGGTATATACCCAAAGGAGTATAAATCATTCTGTTATAAAGACCCATGCAGTGTGTGTTCATTGCAGCACTATTCACTATAGCAAAGATATGGAATCAACCTAAATGCCCATCAGTGGTAGACTGAATAAAGAAAATGTGGTACATATACACCACGGAACACTATGCAGCCATAAAAAATAATGAGATCATGTCTTTTGCAGGGACATAGATGGAGCTGGAGGCCATTATCCTCAGCAAACTAATGCAGGAACAGAAAAACCAAACACCACATGTTCTCACTCATAAGTGGGAACTAAATGATGAGAACACATGAACACATAGACAGAAAAACAACACACTGGGGCTTTTCAAAGGGTGGAGGGTGAGAGGTGTGGGAGGATAAGGAAAAATAACTAATGGGTACCAGGCGTAATACCTGGGTGATGAAATAATCTGTACACAAACTCCCATGACACAAGTTTACCTATGTAACAAACCTGCATATGTAACCCTGAACTTAAAATAAAACTTAAAAAAAAGAAAAGCAACCAATTTTTGTATGTTGATTTTGTATCCTGCAAGTCTACTGAAGTCATATATTAGTTTTAATAATTTTTTGTAGAATCTTTAGGTTTTCTCCACATAGAATCATGTCACCTGCAAACAAATAATTTTGATTCTTATTTTCTAATATGTATGACTTTTTTTTAATTTTTGTTTAATTGCCCTTGCTAGTACTTCCAGTACTTTGCTGAATAGAAATAGCGAGAGTGGGCATTCTTACCCTGTACCAAGTCATAGAGGAAAAGCTTTCAGTTCTTCCCGATTGATTATGATGTTACTGTGAGCTTTTCATAAAGGGCTTTTATTGTGTTAAGAAATTTTCATTCTATACCTATTTTGTTGAGAGATTTTTTTATCATGAATGGATGTTAAACTTTATCAAATTCTTTTTCCACATGCATTGAGATGATCATGTGGCTTTCATCTTTTATTCTATTAATGTGCTACATCTTATTGATTTATTTGCATATGTAAAACTAATCTTGCATCTCAGACATAAATTCCACTTGGTCATGGGGTATAATCTTTTTGATGTGTTGTTGAATTCAGTTTGCTAGTATTTTCTTGATTGCTAGTATTTTCTTGATGATTGTTGCATCTGTGTTTATCAGAGATATTGTCCTGTAGTTTTCTTTTCTTGTGGTGCTTTTGTCCGACTTGGATATCAAGGTGATGCTGGCCTCATAAAATTAGCTTGGAAGCATTCCCTCTACTTTAATTTTCCGGAAGGGTTTAAGAGGGATTGGTATTACTTCTCCTTCGAATGTTTGGTAGAAGTCATATAGTCCCGGGCTTTTCCTTATTGTGAGGTTTTTAAATTACCATGTCAATCTTCTTATTTGTTATTGATCTGTTCTGGTTTTCTATTGCCTCTCAATTCAATCTTGATAGGTTATGTATTTCCAGGAATTTATCCATTACTTCTACATTATCCCATTTGTTGATATATAATAGTCATATAATAGGCCTTCTTTATGACCCTTTTTATTTCTGAGGCATCTGTTGTAATATGTTCTCTTTTATTTCTGAATTTGTGCATTTGAGTAAAACCTGATTTGAGTGGTTTTCTAGAAGGTCACTAACAGCCAGTGGGCTTCTTTTCAACCTTTGATGTGTTTTCATCCTGATTACCAAAGTGTGTATCTTTGTGTCCTCATTGCCTTATTTAGTGCTTGGCACATAGTTGGTGCTCAGTAAATAGCTCTGGAATGAATCAACAAATAAATGGATAAGTGACTGACTGAACGAATAAACTTATGTCATACTTAAGTCTCTTACGTATCTTCTGAGATACTCAACATTAAAGAATTTCATGGACAAATGATTTTGAGATTATCCTTCATGCCATCTTAAGACAAGGCACACTGGCATAATTGACAAATCAGAGAAGGTGACCCTGAGTCAGTACAACCCAACTAGTAGGCTACTGGAACAAAGACATAAAAATGCTACAATGTCTTAAGCACATTAAAGGACAAACATGTGGAAACTGTCAGTGGCATATTCATAGGAAGTCCATGCTATTCTCCACATTGGTGTTAGTGCACAGATGTAAATCACATCTCTTCCCTCCTCAAAATATGTCCTTATCTCCCTAGAGCACATAGAAGTTCCAATCACCCACCTTCAAGTTAGTTTCAAGGCCTCTGCTTTCTGGCCTAGCCTATGTATGAGGCATGGTACATGGAAGATCTGCTGTGCCATAGCTAAAGCAGCTAAGTTTCCTGGAACACATCTTATCTGCTGATTGGCTCTCTGAAGATTCACTTTCAGGCTCCACAGCTAACTCAGAGCCCAGAGAGCGAATCAGAGGGTAAGATGTGTTCATATTTGAAAGGTCTAGGTATGAAAGCATTAATTCATTTTTTTATTCACAGAGATAAGCAGTATATGTGTATAGTAGATATCTCATATGGTACATTAGATTGTATATATGGTATTGGTATGCAAGGAATATACATGTATACATGTATATGTTTATGGTACATATGTATATACATATATAGAGTATATTCTTACAAGACAGGATCTGCAATGAACATTCTTGCAATTTCATGTTTATTCTCATTTTCAGGATTAGCCAGTTCTTTTTGACACTAGCAGGAACCCTAACAGATGCTATTTTAAAAGAAGCTGAAAACAGGAAAATCTGATTTGACCACATCATCATTTAATTCTTTTCCAGACAAAGGTTTTATTGATTTTAGTGTATGCAATGAACTGAACAATTCTAATATTCAGGTGATAGTGAAAGCATTGAAGAAATATATTGTGAAGTGTCAGAACTTTGATCAATTTAAAATAAAAAGCTAAGCAATATAAAAAACTGTAGTCAAAACAGTCAGGTTATAAGTTTCTTTCCCTCTGAGAGATAACCGGCCAAGAAAGAGTGTCCATTTTCTTTTTAGGAATTCAATTTATAAATCGAAATATAAGTATTTTAGTTGTTTTCTGCAATAGTCTCTCTTTATGACCAACAACAGTAATATTGCCTGTATCAGAGGATAGACAATGAGAGAGTTGAAGGAAGTATTCTTTAAAAAATTACAAGAAAGGGCAGAGAGATAGTAAGAAGGAAGGAAGAAAAGAGAGGGAGAGAGAGGCTTTCAGCAAACAGAAATTGCATTTTTTAAAGTCTCACTAAAATACTAAACAGTAGCTCCAAGGAAATAAAGAATATGATGATACAATCAAGACAAAAGATTTTAAACAATGTAATACATCTTTGCAGTTAGATGTGACTGTATAAAAGATGCTTGTTTAAAAGAAAGTGAAGGAGAAGTAAATCTATTTTTATCGTTAAGATGTATTTATAATTATTTTAATTAATTGATTTGAATGACAGTTGTGGATAACGAATGAGCTACTGATGTCCAATTCCAAAATTGCAAGTAAGAAAAACATGGCTTATCAGTACTTTTTGAGGAAAGATACTAGTTTATCTGCTCTTCTTTTCTCATAAACCCTTCTGTCTTTGTGAAATATCTCTGGCTCCATCTTCAGAGAAATAATGTGTGTGCAGCCTGGAAAGAGAGACTGTGATCTGGGAAGGCACAGACCAGTTTATCAACACGACTCAGCATAGCGCCTCCCTTCTCCAAGACCAGACCACTTTCCTAGACTGCCAGGATGCCAGGATACAGCCTTTATTTCCTAACCATGGTTTTCAATGCTGAAATTATTCTTACAAGTCAATAGTAGATTTATTTTCAATATAAACGCACAAGCTATTTGGAAAGGAATCATATAGCAGGAATGTTGCTGGACAATTTGCAAGCCTCCAGAGTTTCCCGGAATGTTTCAGAAGGAAAAACAAACAGCAAGACAGGTTATGGGGGGCGGGGTGGATGGTGAGCTCCAACAGTTAATCTGCCTTTGAATGGTTGTTAATCAGCTTTGCATGCCAAAAGCTGAATATTCAGGAATGCATTCCAATTCATAAGTAGAAAGTTTAATTCTAGCCTTCTAACCAAATATTTGGTTCAGAGAAAGTACCCTCGTAAAGCGCAGATTAACAACCTTGAGCGGCAGCCATGAGCTCAGTGCAGCTCACTTAGGAATCTCAAGTGTCAGTGTTCTGTGTCCTGTGCCACTTGAAGTAGATTGGCTGACACCTTGACAGCTTGCTGCATTCAACCAGTCCTGTAAAATATGTGGGGTTCTAGCCATAGGAATCAAGGCTTTTGAGGCAAGAGATAGGGTGTTGTTCAAAGTCAAGGAATAAAAGAGAATAAAAATTTAGATTTCCTTTTCCCCTCATGCAGCCAACATCAAAACAGATTAAAACTGTTAAGTTCACAATTACAAGGAGAGTATGCTTTTAGCAGTACCTCGTGTAACAGACCAGGAAATTTTTATAGGATATCTTTAAAAAGCCATCCCACAGTGATTCACCAGACACTTGGAGGCAATAATGAAAGTGCCTGAATGCCTTACTGTTTCCAATACCTGAAACTTAAATCCAAGAGAGTCAATAGTTACATTATTTATGTTTTTCAATAAAAACTAATTAAAGATACTTAAGTTTTTAGTGATGGTCCGAGAAATGTAATTGAGCAGGCTCAGATTTAGCAAGCCATTAATTGAGTTCTCGATAAGGATCTGAATGAAGAAGGAATCAATTGCTTCTGAATTTCAGCTCTTTTGGCTCCACTTTGTGCAAGCAGGCAAGGAAGGAAGCCTAAGATTCCATCTTCTCTCAGTCTTCTTGTCTCTCAGCCCCGGAGGGAAAGAATATTTTAAAGGCATTGTTAGAAACTCCCAGAAATGGTGCTTGAGATGAGATTTGTTTTTAATTTTTCAGCTGGATCATTATTTCTTGAGAATGTAAATAGTGGCAAATGCCAATCATTGAACTTGAAAAAAGGAAGAAATTAGCCACAAGATGTTTAAGTCACTTATGACTCCAATTCTTTCCCTAAAGCTGCCTGGAAAACACTCTAGTTCTATTTTAAAGATGTCTTTACGTTCACAAAAGGCCATCGCGCAGGCTTGCTGCTGGCTGCTGTGAAGGGAAATTCAAATTCTGGCAAACTGCTACTTTCATCTGGTCCTTGAACAAAGAAGCTATTTTGAAATTCTGATGGCATCTTAGGGAAAACAAGACATACCCCAAAATTTCAAAAATAAATATAGCTTATTGCCTAACACTCTGCATATAACAACTAATAACCCCAAGGAAAATGTAGAGTCTGGTAGCAGCACCACATTCTAGATTTAAGATGATACGTAGATCAAATGCAGCATTTCTCCAGTGAACCTTTGTTTACTAGTACAGGAAACCATGCCACGACTCACAGCAGATTTCTCCAGATCTTGCCACTATGGGCAGTAGCGGCACCTAACAATCCAATGCAACACTAAGGAATGGGGGGCAGAATTAAATTTCACAGTAGCCGACTTCAGTTTCGCTTCACAGGATGTTTCCCCCAAGGAACATAGCTTCTCTTGCAGAAAATATGCCATCGGCTTCAGATCAACCCTAGGATTCTTCCCTAATTGTCCATTTGTGCTCCTGCTCCACACACAATGCCCACTGAAGACACATCATTGCCTTGATAACACTCTTGACTTCCTTGACCCGTGAGAAATCACAGGTCCTCTCAACTCACTGGGCTCTCTGCGTCTTTTCTTTGGAAGAACACTGTGATAGCTGATGATATCCCTTCTACTGCCTTTGGATTATTAGCATCATGCAAATAATGCTAAACTACATACACCCTCACCTGCTCACCTGCAATTCCATTTTAAACATCCATCTGCTCCACTGGTTGGAAGCATAAGGAGACAAGGGACAATGCATGTGAGGTTGGGTGTGTTATCCATAGAAGCCTAGCATGCATGCTGTAGGAAAACAAAAAATATTTCTTAAATTTATATGGAAGTAAATCATAAAGTTGGGTTTTTCATGATTAGAATTGAATTTTTTTTTTTTTTTGAGACAGGGTCTCACTCTGTCACCCAGGCTGGAGTGCAGTGGTACCATTTCGGCTCACTGCATCCTCTGCCTCCTGGGTTCAAACAATTCTCATGCCTCAGCCTCCCAAGTAGCTGGGATTACTGGCATGCGCCACCACACCCAGCTAATTTTTGTATTTTTAGAAGAAACAGGGTTTTGCCGTGTTGATTAGACTGGTCCCAAACTCCTGACCTCAAGTGATCCACCCACTTCAGCCTCCCAAACTGCTAGGATTACAGGCGTGAGCAACCGTGCCTGGCCAGATTTTAATATTCTTGATACTGATAACACTATATAGTAGGTTGTTATACAACTTGGTGTGGCTTTTCCATGGCAGTCCACTGTTTTGTAACACTCCGTGCCCAGAAAAGTTTTTCCCCATGGGATTCTGCAATTATCTTTTCTACAAGCATTGGTCTAATATGGTAGTTTTTGGTGTCATAAATTCCCTCTGTGTGGAAGTAAGCCCAATTGTTCATGGCATTTACAATAAGAAATGTTGTTAAAGCACAGATTTAATCTCAGCATCTGGGAAACGAAGCAAACCTAGTCAACAGCCAGTGTTCACATTTCAGCAGGGTTTTGCTCCTCTGATATAGGTCCTTACCTAATCATTACAACAAATGCAAAAATACAAACTAAATGATATTGGCAAGTTTGAAATTCTGATGGCATCTTAGGGAAAAGTCTAAAAATATGTCAAGATTCTAGTTCAGTTTGTCTCAAGTGTAACTGGATGTGAAAGTCTACGTCTTTAGTGTGTAACTTTAGCTCTTTTCTGAGATAGACATGTTTTGATTATTTTCCTCACTTTTGAAGGGCATGAAACGTTACATGAATGTAGTTGTAGTTTCACATGTATCTTGGAATACTATTTAGTCATAAAAAAGAATGAACTCCTGTCATTCTAGGCAACATCGATGGAACTGGAGGACATCATATTAAGTGAAATAAGCCAGGAACAGAAAGTTGAACACTGTGTTCTCACTTATATGTGGAAGCTAAATTTAAAGCTGAATTCATAGAAGTAAAAAGCAGAACAGATAATACTAGAGTCAGGGAAAGGCAGGGGGAAGAGGGAAAAATTAGTTAAAGGATATAAAACTACAGCCAGATAAGAGGAATAAGTCCTAGCCTTCTGTACCACTGTAGAATGACTATTGTTAACAATAGCATATTATACAGTTTCAGATAGAAGAAGGATATTTAATGTTCCCAACACAAAGAAATTATAAAGGTTTGAGATGAGGCATGTGCTAATTGCCCTGATGTGATCACTATATATTATATGTATCTTAACTTCATTATATACCCAATGAATATGTACAATATGTATCAATTTAAAATTAAAACAACTAAGAAATAAAAATACATTTAAAAATAGTGATAAACAAATATTCATCAATAAATAAATAAATGTTATAGAGTGGCAACCTATATTCTTGTATGCATTTAAATAGATAAATCCTGTTAGAAAAAAATTCCTTAAGGCTTATGAATACATATGCTATTAATTGAAGGAGATTTGGATAATTCTGATATTATCTGGTTGACTTACTTCAGGATTTGTCAACCATGGTGCTATTGACATTTTGGGCCAGGTAATTCTTTGTTTTGGGGTCTCCCCTATTGTGTGATATTTAGCAGCGTCTCTGGCCAGTACCCACTAGATGCCAGTAGCACCACCCTAGTACTGACAACAATACATTTCTTCAGACATGGCCAAATAGGGGCAATGAAAGGGGTTTCAGCGAGGTGGCAAAATCACCCCACTTGATAACCACTGCTTTAGTGCTATCTTGAAGAAAAAAATGCCAGACAATGTCACTGAAAACCTAGGCAGCAGACTGTACTAAGCATCTTACAAGCTCTGCTACCGATGATACGTCGGTGTCATCCTACTCCAACTAGTCAACAAATCTTAAGATCAGTCCATGAAGAAATTCTTCCAGAATACCCACTGTGAATGAAAGTAAGAAGATTGTACTTTTAATCATGCATAATTAAGGCTTTTTACTGAACTGCACTGGAACTCCCCTCTTCCCAATACTGCCACTCCATATGCTGCCCTACGTTCTGCACTTGATGACAATAATTTTAGTTGATCCTCTCAAAAAACTTGCAAAAAAAGTAATGTAGATCCTCGTCTGTAAATGAGGAGGAAAAATAGACTTGAGACTATTAGGGATTTGTCCCAGGTTGCACAGCCAGAGAGTGACAAGAGGGGTTTAGGATTCTGTCCTGCCCGATTTCACATTGTGTTTTCCATCATTTTCACCTTAGGACCTCTGTTCATATGCAGTTTGCTAAATTGAGATCATATCCATTGACAAGTGTCTTGAAATTAAGCTGAGAGGACAGTGGTGAAAGTCAGCATCTTTTGCAGCCCTGCAGTGGCACCATCATTCCCCCAGCTCAGTTTGCTTCTCCCGTAGCTGAGTTCTTGGCTCTGGTGGCCTCCAGATCCCCAACCCTGTGCCACCCCATCACCCTGCCTGCAACCTGTGCCCTCAATCTCCCCTCCAAATTGTATCTCAGGAGAAACAGCACTGTAGGATAGATAAACCATTTTTCAGTTGAACCCCTGATGGTGCCATCAAGATGCAGGGGGACCTTGAGGTTTGATGCATCTTCTTTTCTCACAGGGCTCATGGCCAAATCTTCCTCTCCTAAAGGACACAAGAATTCTTATCTCCTAAGCACCAGAGATGCTCAGCCAGCAGAGACTTGGAAGGTCGTTTCTTTATGTAGGGAAGGATTTTTTCTCACGAACTTTATACCAAGTGGTGAATGGCTGCTACCTTATTTTCCCACCTAGCCTTCTGTTATTTGATTTTGACATGGCGTCCTTAATTTAACTAACTTAATGCATTTCCACTGGGGACACTGCAGGTGGGCATCATCGAGAAAGCTACTGAGAAATGGGGGTTGGGGGCTGCAAAGGAGCCTCCTTGGTAGCGCCTCCATGGCTGCTGTGTGTGCAGGCCCCGTGCCAACTCTGGGTGCCTCAACCCTGCTGGCCGCCTGGGCTTTCTTCCTTTATGAACATTCAATCTCTTTTTTTCCATAAATTTGATCTATTGGCTGAAGAGCCAAGCAGGAATTTTCTTATTAGGGCACAATTTTCTTATTAGGGCACAATTAGGGGTCTTGCCTCTGTCTCCTAACACAGCAGGGGTATAACGGAAGGGGTCGGGTGCTGCATCAAAGGCCAGTGCTGCCCTTGTCGCCTTCAGGATAGTTGTTAGTCCTGGGAACTGGAACCTCACCTAGAAGAGATGGCTGGGCCCCATCAACTCAAAGTCCTTTCTGGCTCTGAAACTCTGTCTGCAGCTCATCAGGCCCTGCTCATTGTGCCAATTGGAATAAGCAGCCTGACATGATCTGTCTGACTAATGATGTGATTTAGGATGGACAGAGAAATTGGGCCATGACGGGCTTGTTTATGATCATTAGCATATGCACCTGCATCTGTGTACCTGCTTCTGCTGAGCGCAGACCTAGCTTGTGCTTCTCTCACCATCATCTGAGCATCAAGGGCTGCTGGAATCACATAGGCATTTAGATTGCCGGAACAGGCTTCCTTCCCTCCTTACCCTTCCTTCTGAGTATCTTCTGCAAATCTGCCTTCTCACCCTATGGATGTTCTTCAGAGAGGATGGGCCCTTGCCTCCCTGAGTGGGTCCCTGGACCCACCATGGGCATTGCCCTGTTGGGGCGTGTTAGAGGCGCAGACTCTCAGGGCCCACCCCAGACGCATTGTATCAGATCCTCCAGTTGATTCCTGTGCAAGTTGAAGTTTGAGAAGGGCAGGTCTAGACCAGGAGGCAAGCAATTGAGGTAGAGTGGGGCTGTCTGTCTCCAGGAGATTTTAGTGGTCTTAATACAGTTTAACTCCCAATGGAAGTAGTTGCTATGGGTTGAAATATGCCTCTCTAACAAAATTATATGGTCAAGTCCTAACCCCCTCATTTGGAAATAGAGTTGCTGCAGATGTCTTTAGTTAAGATGAGGTTGTACTGAACTAGAATGTATACAAAGGGGACATCTGGACACAGACACACACAGGAAGAACACATGTGAAGATGAAGCAGAGATGAGGGCAATGGCTCCCCAAGCCAACCAACACTGAAGACTGCCAGCGGCCGCAGGGGCTGGAGGTGAGCCTGGAGCAAACTCGCACTCACACTCAGTCCTCCACGTCTCGCCTCCAGAACTGAGAGACAATAAATATCTGTTGCTTGCACCACCCAGTTTGTGCTACTTTGTTATAGCATACTATTATAATCCCCTAACTGATATTAACTCCAAAATCTAAGATACATCAAACATAAAATAAGACAAATCAAAACATAAAATTTTTCTTAGTGGTGCGGCATGCCATTAGCATCCAAGAGAAAATATAGCAATCCTCTCCCCAAAATTTTTTCAAGAGCTTTCTGGAAGGATGGTTTCTGACACCTATTGGGTCAGATGGCCTCCTCAGAGATGCTTCATCACTGTCTCCTATCCCATCCCGCGCCTTCTTGGAGGCTGAACACAAGCTCTGTTTGTATTTGTCTGCTCTGAGTTAGCCTACATCTCATAAAAGCCCATTGCTGCCTAAGCAGGATGGAGTCTGGAGTGGAATGATACCGCAATAACAATGAAACATAAAGTTATAATTTCACAGCCCAGGACAAACTGGCAGAACCAGGTTATACAATATTAAAATAGTAAGCTCTATGTGTTTAAGAAACTCTTATGTCACACCACCCAGAGGTGGATTTTTTTCCTCTAGTTGCTCTCACAGTGACTCAGGACCCTAATTTATTATTTATATGGTTTGAAAGATGTCAGCTGTTTGCCATTTAAGAAACAATTGCGACATACAGCATCGTGTTGGAGACTTTAAATATATTTTAAAAAGTAATCCTTTAAACAAATCCCACAAATCTATTTCTATACCCATTTAAGACATGAGGAATTAAAGATCAATACAGATAAGTGAATTGTCTAGACTGCCAGAGTAAGTACTGAAACTTTTTTTTCAGTTTTCCTTTCTATGCCCTGTATCAATAAGAACTGTCTGTCTTGCTTTTGTATACTCAGGTCCTAGTACCATTCTTTGCCCACAGAAGCACCCAATATAATAGTGGTTCATGGAAATCAATAGATAATGCTTAAAGAGCAAAATGTCCTGCCTCTCCATTGCTTTTGAACCCTAAGAATGTTAAACTTTCATGCAAGAATGGGAGGGAATCCATTAGCTATGTATGACCTTGGAGAAAAGTGACACATCCGAGCCACCAGCAGCAGTAACAGCCTCAAAGTCTTTGGGTTTGGGTTGCTTTAGCAAGTGACAAGGAAAGCCTATACAGGACAGGAATGGGAATGGGGACATTTTGCAGAGTCTGCGGCAGCTGGGCCCCCCACTGCAGAAGTCCGTCCCTTCCATGGAGACAGCTGGGAGGGTGCAAGAGTTAAGGGCACAAACTTCAGCATTCCAGTCCTCGTTTCACTCCTGGCTCAGGCCAATATGGTTTTTTTTTTTTTTTTGAGACGGAGCCTCACTCTGTTGCCCAGCCTGGAGTGCAGCGGTGCTATCTCAGCTCACTACAACCTCTGCCTCCCAGGTTCAAGCGATTGTCCTGCCTCAGCCTCCCAAATAGCTGGGACTACAGGCACGTGCCACCATGCCTAGCTAATTTTTTGTGTTTTTATTAGAGACAGGGTTTCACCGTGTTAGCCACGATGGTCTCAATCTCCTGACCTCGTGATCCGCCCATCTGGCCAATATCTTAACTCTTCTGCATCTCAGTTTTCTCCTTTGTAATATGAGGTTGCAGTGGTATCAGCGTCTCAAGGTTCTTATGAGGATACGAGGAGGTACTCTTGTGTGTTTTCACGGAGCCTGACACACATAAGCATTCAGGCAGGGCTGCTCCTCAGCGTGGGTGGTTGAACCCTGCACTGTCCCTGTCAGAGGACCTCAAGACCCCCAGTGTTAGCAATCCCTGCTTGTCCAAGGCCCCCAGCAGGACTCCCTGCCCACTGTAGAGACCCTTGTGGAGATCCCAGGATCTGAGAAATGGCCCTTCTACAGCTCCCTGCAAGCCCTGCACGCAGCACATACCTGCCTCTGATGCTTGAGAGCCCACTCCAGCCATTCCCTTTGGAAAAGACTTTAAAACTTTTGTGAGAAATCCAACCTTTGACTTGCTCACGTGTATTGGTGATCATCCTTCTAGCGATCTCAGGGACCAGCCTCCCTAAACATCCCAGTTTACTCAGTTCAGCTGCCTCTGCCACCTGCTTCATTAGGCCCTGCAAATGCCACAGGCTGTATTTACATGGCTGTTTTCTGCCTGTGATTTCAAATGGCCTAATAGTTGCCTTACGATATGTTCTATAACTGAAATGTGCAAAGAAAAAAATGACTGATTGCCATGCGTATTTCATAAATCTTCAATTTCTTGCAAGCATTCTCAGTTGTATTTGTTAGATACCAAGAAAACCATTTCTCTCTTTTCCTACTGGTCCTCAGGCTGAACCAGTGAGGGGATGGTGCCCATATCGGCTTGGCAGGAGCCGTGGGAATGGTGCCCAGCAGGTGGAATGTGACCCTGAAGTCCTGATTTTTAAGGAGCAATGGGCATTTAGTTCCTGAGAAAACCAGTGTAATGTGCGGCATTGTTCTTGGGAATAGATTTAAATCCAACCAAAAACATAGGTGCACTTTTGAATCACTGTTGGGAGAAAATGATGTATTCACTTAGGTTCCTAAATCTTTGGATGTCCAAACACCCTTCCACCCTGAAAGTAGATCAAGTATTGCCTTCTTACAATATAACTCAATATTAAAAAAAAAAAAAATCCCCTTCTCTAAAAGAGAATTTCCATGTCAGGGTAGGATTTTCCTATTTATGCTTTGTAGCTATATTTTTTTTGAAACTTGTTTCCCTAGCACAGGAACATAAACTGTTGTGGCAGAAAGATACTTCTTAAGTAAAATAGCAAAACGTGGCATGAATCAAAATCACCTTGAATGTCTGTGGCCTTTTATCATGGCACGCTCAAAAACATTCTTCTGCGTAGGATGTATTTAGGCTTGTCAGCAGAGAGATTCTAGTAATATTAGATATTATTGGGTTTTCCATGTAGACAATAACTTCAGCGGTGCCAAAATTTATATCCTTTGGCTCAGTTCGATCTGATCTTCAAAGAGTCCTTATGTGAGAGAACAGTGGCCCATAAAATCACGTGTTTGTCTGGAAACGTCAGTTACAACAGAGAGCCCAGCTCCACAGCCAGCAAAGCCAAGTCCTGGTGCCATACTTAGGCCTCCCTTCTTCCATGGAAGGAGCTGCTTGGATGCTCCTGCACCATAACCTTAGCGTTGTTCAAAAAGCATTCTCTGCAGATAAATGCAGAACACAGGAGCTTCTGTCCTTGTGGAGTTTGGGGTGTGCCACCCTCCTGGCTCAAAGATGCATTCTTGTTCACCAACCAGAAGCTCTCCAAACCCCATGGTTGAGGGATTTTATGAAGGCTGCCTGGCATAGGCATGATTGATGAAATCCATGGCCACTGGCGACTACGTCCATCTCCAGCCCCTCTCCTCTCCCTGGAGGTAGAGGGCAAGACTGACTATTCCAATCATCTCATTACATGGTTTGTTCCCTGGAAACCAGCCTCCACTCTCTTCTTTTAATTTCTGTCTTTTCTAGTCATTAAGCAAGTTTAAAGCCTCCCCCAGCCCTGTTTAGCTGTCATGGCCAAATTTTTCTTCCTTTTTTTCTCATTTTAATCTTCAGTATACTATAAGCTTTCTGATAGTTCCTTGTACTGATTCCAAGTTTTCTGCCTATTTTTTATTCTAAAATTCAAGCTGTTATAAAATTAATGTAACACATGACCTAGAAGATGCATTCTGTATTGCTAAGCTTGCCAGGTTAGAGTCAGGCTACATCGCCTTACGTGGGACCCAGAGTCTGGAGGCTGTGCTAACCCAGTGGGAGCAGTCACAGGGGGCCCTGACTTTGGCTGAGCCCCAAAACCAGAGAGACCAGGTGGAGGGCCTTGAACAGGCACTTACCCCAAGTCTCCCTTGACTAACCTTTAGAATCTATGAAATGATGCATATGAAATATGTAAAAGTACTTTTATGTATCATATAAAGTTACATAAAGTAATACACCTAAGAGATATTCAAGTGTGTGTAGTTATAAATATTATACCAGATACACCACTCCATAGGATGGTGAATATTATCATTTCATGACTTAGGGGGAATGGCTGCAAATCAATGGAAATCTATAAAACACTGAAGACAAATGTTACATTTAGTCAGGTTTCTAAATTTGACTTTAAAATAATATTGATGTGAAATGCCTCACTACCTTTGAAAATCGTTGGTACTCACAAAGCATCCAAAAGGGGCCAGCTTAAAGCTTACAGCTTTGTAAGTTCCAGCTCCCGTGAGGGGCGCACCTTACAAATACGCTGAGTTCTCTGACCTAAATCCCAAACCAAGTCAGGTAATTAAGATGTAAACCTGCATTTCTATGCAATTGTTTGCAGATCTAGAGAATGATACCAATGATTAATGTTTTGAAAGTAATAAGTTGGAGGATAAAGACATACGTCAAGTTCCAGCAACCGTAAAGTGCTTTACCTGGGGACAGTAACTAATAAATGTCAGGTTCAGTTTCTGTGCCTTCCTCCACCTGGACCTGGATGGTTGCTTCTGGTTATGTGACATTTAAAATCAGCTCTCCCTCCCTCAAAATAAAAAAAATAAAAAAAAAATGAGTGAAAGAGATACAAGTCCAGTGAGAAATTTGATATTTAACAATTATTTTTCTTTAACTCGTCTGCTTGCAACAAATTAATATATCAAATAAACTCACTGCTTTTTACCAAGTCTGTAAAACCACACACGTAGGCACAACTTTCCATCAGATGGCATAAAACATCTGTAAGTGTGACGATCAAGAACTCGCTATGTGTAACCTTTGAGAGAGGCACAACCCATCCGGAATAAAATGTCTCCCTCTCCCTCAAGGGAACCCCCCATGCGGGCATGGCAGCTTCAGGGAAAGGTCACAATTGCTCTTCAGAGCTGAAAACTGGTGGGGGTGGAAAGCAATGACTGCCTTTTTAGCCTCAGTTCCTTGTAGGTGTGTGATCTCTTGGTTAAGAGCAAAGGCCCCCAGTGAGGCAGATTTAGGTTCAAATCCCTTCTCTTCCAATCATTCTCTTTATGAACTTGGACTCATTTCTTAATTTTTCAGTCCCAGTTTCCTGCATTTGGTAAAATGCAGATAATATGAAACACCAATACCTAGTCACTAGGTTGTTGCGGGGCCTGAACCAGACAGTGTAAAACACCTGGAAAGTCACAAAAGATGTCAATACACACAATCCTAACTAATATGCGATCTTAAAACTCATTTCACCATGGACGCATCCTGTGGGTTTCTCTCCTCTCTGCCCTGATTCCTCAGTAGAACTTTCTTTGCTCCTGCTAAGCGTTTGGCCACCTTATGTCATTTTCATTGTGCCTCTCTGTTTTATACATGGGTCTTCTGCCTTTCCAATAAGACTTTAAGTGATTCTGAAGGTGTCCATGCAGTACTGGCAATGTGGTGAACAACATTATGTTGTAGCATGAAAGGCTGGGCTGTTGATCCAATTCAAACTGCCGGCCTCTGTTGATGGATCACGTGCCTCCTCCCTCTGCTCCGGACACTCCTGCCACACAGGGGTTTTGGAGCTCCTTGAATCCACCTCACCATCAGGGCCGTTTCATATGCAGTGTCTGCCCCACTGGTGTTTACTCTTGCTCTTGCTAATCCCCACTCACTTCCAGGTTTTAGAGTGGCATTGTCATACTCTCAGGTTTGACACCCCTTTCTAATATTCCCAGAGGGCATTGAATTTCCCATTGATCCTGCCTGTTAGACCAGTAGTCACTGGTTTGCTGTCTATCTTAACCCACCCAGCCCTGCCTATGGCCAATGTGGGGGGAAAACAGATCATGTCTCTCTTGTTGACTGAGCTCTGAGGCCTTCGTCCAGTGGCTGGCATGTGGGGCATCAATCATATTGGATGAAGGAGAGAATAATGAACAAATGAATCAAGTTTCACACATTCTGATGATGACTTTGAAACCAGCACTCAAGTTCCTGTTCTTCTCTGGCATTTTTCCATCTTCAGAGTTGATACCCCTGAGGTCCCAACAGCACCTCGGATCAGGCATGTCTTTCTGAAAACTTCTTCTGAGCCATGCTGAGCCCCAGCTGCAACAGTACCTTGGAAGGAGGCTATCTATGTAGCCAGAGAAGGTGAGAGGGTCAGCAAGCTCAGGATTAATGGTTCAGAGCAACATCTGAGGGCACTCAGGAGAACATTGATGAAAGCAATGCTCTTGCCCCTTGCAGGCACCCAGAAAGAATATCTATGAGTCCTTTATTTTCATGTTCCTATCACATGTAGAAAATAACGCTGTTGTCAATCAAACAGGTTATTGAGGAACCCTATGACCGGCACACGATCCTTTGTTACAAGTATCTGCAGGAAAGTAATCTAATTTTAACCCAAGCTGTTTTTAAATACATGGAAGAGTTGGGCCAAGACCTAGGGATAACATGCACCATCAGCACAGACACACGTGGATCAGCACGCAGTGGGTCAGCGGTTGTGTGAATTGGAAGGCCTCTTCATTCCTCAGCCCCAGCATTCTCATGCTCTCATCTGTAAACAAGATGTGTGTGCTGACTTAGGACATGGGTCAGGGGCTCCTAAAGGATAGCTAAGACTCTTTCCTAGTCCAATATTCAACAATTTGTTAATCTTTCAACAAATAGAATCAGACTCATTCAATGTAAGAAAACTGTCTGAGCCAATACACTTTTACTTTTCTGTTGTTTTATTTTGTGCACCAAAGATTGGTGGCCTGAAATGTGTCAAGGAAAACAATAATCAAGAAAACTACAAAACTCTTCCCAGTTGTAGAACTACAGATTCCTGAATTCAACTATTTTTCACAGTTTCCTTGGAAATACATGCAGTCTTGTGATCTCCTTTAACCCCTGTAGGCAATTTTATTCTTAATTTTCAGTATGCTTTCCCAGGAGAGATTCAAAGCTACTTTGATCAAAGTTTTAAAATGCTGCTGCTACCAGTGAAAGGATTAAAATTATGAAATAAAGACTGCATATTACCATACTGTATATGGTCCATGTATTACAATTCATATTTGAATAAGAAAATGTTTGAAGACTTTCTTAGCATGATTAAGAAGAGGCAAGCAATAAAAAGCACTGTATAAAAACCAGCCTCATTTCATAAAGAAGATATATTCTTATAATGACTTTCTGATAAAATTAACTAATGCCTGGGCCAGTGCATTAAGAAATCAATTATCACCATGATTCTTTCTGACTAGGATAAGACTTTCCATGTGGCTTTGCCTATGGAACTGTAATTCACTGGCTGAAAAATGTGGGAGCTATATCTTTTGTTTTATAATAATTAAAATTTTTTTACTTCTTCACAAAAAATCAATGGGATTTTTTATTAAATTTAATCTTGCAAAGGAAAGAGGGAAAAAATCCTTTTATTATGAAACCTCAGTGGGCTAGGCTTCAATATTTCCTTGAGTGTTCTCAGCACCCTATGGTCAGCTTAGAAAGAATAATAAACAGCTTGATACCAAGCACCCCATTATGAGGCCTGCATATGCCGTTAGAGGCAGAAGCCAACAGACAGCGTTCAAGAGTATGTCTCCAATAACACCCCAGGCCAAGGTTATCCATCAAATTTACTCCAGAGTAGAAAAATCTGACAGCTCAATCACATCACAGCTCTTGAGGGAAATCTGATTGAATGATAAAAATAGTATCTATTTTTATTGTATGTGTATAATCAATATACTGTGCACTCTTCATAATCGCCATGAAACCATTTTAAATATGAGGATATTTAGATTCTGAGTGGTTACAACTAACCAGTTATGTGGTAATTAAGTCAAAGTTGAATCCCAGTCTCTATGCCCCTTTAATATCTTTCCAGACTGGTAAAACTGGGAGGCCTTTAACTGATTGTTAGTGGTTTGGAGAAACAATCTGGGCTCCTTATTCTACAAAGAAGCATCTCAAGTTATGTTTCTAAAAACATTAACGAGAGGATGACTCTGGAATGGTGTTGGCACCCAAGTCCGGAGATAAAGAGACTAAACACACACTCCATATAAAAAGGGCAGGAATAGCCTCAAAAAGCGAAGAGAGAACCAAGCATCAAATGCACCCAGGAAATAAAACCCACAGGAAACATTTAAGAAAGTCTGGAGCCAATTGCTGCAAAGGAGCCTGAGAAGCCTCCTGCGGGACATTCTTGACCTCACCTGCCGGTCCAGGATGCTTTGGCCTAGCTCAGAATCCAAGCTGAGTGGCCAGAAGGACGCAACTAGTGCATAAGATCTTAAAAGCCAAACAGCAGCCAGCCATTGCTGTCATCTTCGAACATATGACCAGGGGGCTATGAACCCTCATAGGAGTTAGGTTAGAGAGAAGGAGTAAGAACTAACAGTTCTAAACACTAATCAGTTGTTGAAACTGGTTTTACAATTGGTGAGCCCTTCATCTTCCTGAGTGAGGAAGTCTCTTCCTCCCTGAAGTCAAGAGCAATTACTAGCTGAACAGTCACGATTCTGTTCTAGGAGTAGGTAAGGCTTCACATATAAAAAATCCATTTTTCAAATTCTTTCATCAGAACCCCTACTAGGTTGCTCTCCTCAAACATTAAAAGAAAGAAGATTGAAACGTGGAATCCTTTGAGGTCAGAAGAGCCAACGATGAACAGCTAGGTAAGAAACATTATTCTGGCCCAGTTCCCTTGAAACAAGAACTCTTACATTATTTCCCTTTAAACTGAAAATCATCCTTCCTTTTTTCTTCTTTTCCTTACAATGAAAGAAATAATATTCATTAGAGAAAATTATGCAACATAGAGAATCTAAAATAATGACAGAAATCCATATTCGTACCACTCTGATATAACAGTTGTACTTTTATTTTTTTCTTTGTAAATCTTATTTCTGAAGGAGGTGTGTGTGTGTGTATGTGTGCGCGTGCACTTGTGCTCAAAAGGATTATGAAGAGGAAGAGGATTTCCCTCTAGTGGAAAACTGGTGATGAGGCTTGAGGGAAATCCCAGCTGGAGGAATTCCTGGTAGCAGGCATTTCATATCGATGCTAGCCAATATTAAATTGTGTGTTGTTGGCTATCGTGTCATGTAACATTCCTCCACCACTTCCATTATTCCCCTACCTTCAGCAAAATCTTCTCTACACAGTGGCTTCTCTTGGTGATATTTTGTCCAGAAAGAAAGGTGGTGGAAGGCATTGTGATAAACTTTTTAGTTGCATTCAAGTGGAGGGAATTTAACAGTCATAGGAGCAGAGTTGCAGAGTGGAGGAGGAAAGTTCAGTAGAACAATCAAACGGACTTGGAACCCTGGAGGCCCTCAAACAATCCTTCTTAGTTTGGGAAAAGAATCTGGACTGCTTACTCTACAAGAGAAGCATCTCAAGACAGATTTCCAAAAACATTAATAAGAGGATGACTCTGGAATGGTGTAGAATCCGGGGACACAAAAGTTGCTGAGAAATCTCAACTGGTCCCAAGCAGCCCAGTGTTGAGGCACCCCATTTCACAGAACACAGTCGAGCAATCCAGCAACCAAAAGTAACTCAGTGTACTGTAAGTGTTCATGCAGACTTTCAAAACAATGGCTAACAGAATGTAAATCTGGGCTGTAACTTTGGGAAAGTTGATTACCTTCTCTGAACCTCACTTTGTCCTTTGTAAGGTGGAGATAGCTATACTTCATTCGCACTGTGGTGGAGTATGTGAACTAACAATATAAGGGGAGTGTCTTAGTCTATTTACGTTGCTATAAAGGAATACCTAAGCCTGGGTAATTTATAAAGAAAAGAGGTTTATCGGCTCATAGTTCTGTAGGCTGCACAAGAAGCATGGCACCAATGTCAGCTTCTGATGAGGGCCTCAGTCTGCTTCCACTCATGATGGAGGCAAAGCAGAGCCAGCATGTGCAGAGATGACATGGCAAGGGAGGAAGCAAGAGAGAAAAGGGAGAGGGGTCAGCCTCTTTAACAACCAACCAGCTCTTGCAGAAACTAATAGAGTGAGTACTCACTCATTGCCAAGAGGATGGCACAAAGCCATTCATAAAGGATCATCCCCTACCACCCAAACACCTTCCATCAGGCCCCACCTTCAACAGTGTGGGTCAAAATTCCACATGAGATTTGGAAGGGGAAAAACATCCAAACTATATCAGGGGGCGAGAACAGTGCATGGCACATATTGGTGGTTCATGAACATGAATTTCCATTCCTCCCATTGGTAGCACCTGTGCTGAGCTTTGTAATACCCATTTGGCTCCCACCAGTGTTCATATCCTGGTCATTTCTCACATTGGAGTTTCCTGGTGTGAACCTTCAGGATTTGTATCTCACCTCCTTTGGATCAGCTGCTCAGTACCTTGCAAAAGGGTAATATCATAAGTTAATATGTTTGTTGGCAACAATATGCCCGTGAAAGAAAATTTGTCAGCCCCCTACTTGGACTATCAGTCTGTTTGCTTTCAAATGCCATGCTTTGGAAATATCTAGACAAGCTGGAACAAGTTGAAAGGAAATACAGCTGTAAGAGTTTTGCTGCATGTGAAATACAGCAGTAAGAGTTTTGCTGCATATGAAATAGCTGCAGAAATTGTGCTGAGGAGCTAAGGGGAGAGAAGATTCAAATGACTATAATCCTCATCTCCAAGGGCCATAGCTTGAGACAGATTTGAGAGTATTTATGATCAGTCATTTTCCATAAGGATATAGTGACTGTGTTCTAAGAGTGCATTACTGCCTCGCCAGAGGATGGTGGAAGCCATTTCCTCAGCTGTGGGCCTAAGAGAACTATAGCTGCTGTCTCCCTGACACTGGAAATCCAGGGGTCCTAAGAATCAGAGATATTTGGAATCAAGAACTGATGACCCATGAAACACCCGAGCAATGCCCAGAAATCTATGGGGTTAACAGCATGGAAGTCTGTGGCATAAAGGAAACTGAGCTGCCTGCACCATTACCTGCCTATTCCTTGACAGAAATCACAGTGATCTAAATATATCTTGTGCTGATTTTGATCAGAACTATATCTGAATCATTTTTATTGGGTCTCCAAATGAGCTAGACTAAAGCCAAAATTAAAGCCAAAACTCCTCTTACGTAGAAGAAGAAAGGGTACCATTAGCTTGATCTATATTATCTCAGAGGCTAAAACTAGGACAACTGAGTATAAGGCATAGGAGAAAATATTTATGCTGAGTGTAAAAAGGAGCCAGAGAAGTGGAAATGTAGACTGAGTTATCTCAGCAAGCAGTGAGTTCTTCATGGACATATTCAAGCAGAAACTGTGCAGCCACTTAGCGATAATGTGGCAGACAACACGTATTGACCTCACAGTCCTCAGCTAGATCACCTTGAGACTTCCTTTTACATCAGAGAAGTTACAGAATTCTAACACAGCACCTTAAAAAGGGGCCTCCACGGAGGACACCTCCAAGCAGATAGCAAGGTAGGACCATAGAGTCACAGGTCAATGTTGTAGGGATCTTCAATCTGTCAAGGTCCTACTGTGCCCCTCAAACCACACTGCCACAAGATAGCAAGTTGTCTGGAATTTTGCCTACTACTTCTGTCACCTGGGCATCATATACAAGACAGTCACAACTGATGTCTATGGTTAGGAAAGAGACTGACTCCCCAGATGACCTGGTCTAGGAATTTTTAGCTCAAAGGAGACACTTTGAAATGGATGGGTCCGGACATCGGCATGTGTGTCCTGTTGGGAAAAACATTCATTGTGGATTCCAATATGCTTCTTGTATTTATCTCGAGCTTGCAACTACTGTGGAATAAGACAGAATGGGGTGTCTTGAAGAAAGGGCAGTGGAAACCACGGAAGGGGCCAGGTTAGTCACTTATCAATTAAACTTATGAATAATAGTAATTTGCCACTCTTTCAATGAACAAAATATAATGATCTAAGTCTTCCCTGCCTGTAACTTCTGCTCATTTTGGATTATTCTTCAGCGCATATCCTCAGCACATTCTAAAATGCCCACCATGCTCATTCGGGAGAATAAGACAAAGTTTTCCTTTTTGCATCCGATTGAAATACTGTTGTTTGGTTTTTTATCATCAGTATTTTAAGAAATTTTAAGTTCAGCCCATGCTCCTGTATTGAGGAGGGACAGCAGGGCCTGTGATCCTCCTTAAACTGAGGTGCTCCTTGGGATGCCAGATCTACTGAGATAACTCAGAAATCCCTGACACGTAGCTTCAGTTCCAGGTCTCCCACTTCCAAACAACTTCCCTCTGTGCTCCACAAGGATTTCAACAACTTCCAAATGCCAGAGGCAGATGTCGGAAGCTGCCAAATGGAGCAAGCCAAGACAGCTGTACTACAACTTTGTGTCTGCCTGTAGAGGTTCGCAGACAAGGCAGCACCCACTAAGCCCTGCTCCACTAAGGCAGACAGCTTCTAGGAAACACAAAGCCATTTGTTACCTCATGCGGTTTTTGCATAACTTGCTTATGAAATCTGGCGCATGTCCAGTTCTTTGTCCTTGTTCTTACACAGCACAATGAATATATCATTCCATTAGCCCACAGCTTAGAGCTGATTTCACTATCATCATCCGTTTAGGGCTTAATAGTGTTTACTGAGGCTTTAGCAGAGTTCTTCGTGACATGCGGCAGAAGCCAGCCTAGCAACTGTAGCTAACAGGCTGGGAGCAAAGCCATGCCGATGCAAAATCAGTGGCTTACAGCATCTCAAGACATTTGGCTGGTGTGCTTTGAAAAATCAAGAGGCTCTAACAAAAGAAAATAAACTGCTAGGGACCAAGACAGACAAAGGAAATAACAAGCAACATCCTGAGAAGCATTATAGTTTTTAGCAGCCTTGGATGAGGAGGAGGAGGAAGGAGGGGAAAGAAGATGATGTGGCCCATTTATCAGACCTCACAGTGGGAGTTGATGTCAGGAGAGAGCATTAGCACTTGGTAATAGCCACCCACAGTCACTCAGTGTGATTCAGAGATGTCTGAGCAGGGGCTGGTGGATGCAACCAGATGTGCCCCACTGCGCACCTCTGTGGCTGTGAGACCACCTTCATCAGCACTGGGGCAAATGCCAAGCCCACTGCCTGCAGGGCCACACTGTCTTTCCTGGTCTTACCTACCCTCACCCAGGACCTTTGGCTGCCCAGAGCTTTCGAGCTAACTAACTCCCCAATCCTCCTTACCAAACCCCATTTGTGAGCTAGGTTTCCAGAATGTTCACTAGTGCCAATCTCACTAGTGCCAGTTTAAGTTGGTTTTCTCTTCCGATAGTTGCATTTTGGTGTTTGGTCTTCCGATGGCCAATGGTAAGGATACCTTCCGTCTCAATGGCAATTTCAGACACAAACAAGCCTTTGTTTGGAGAAAGGGCTGATCTACAGTTCTGTGCATGAGAATGTTAAAAGTAAATGTTCCCATGAGTCATCTGAACACCCTGAGTCCCATACTAATTTCATAGGAATCTTCTAGAAAATCATACTTCATTAGCTTCTTCAGGTTTTTCAGATGTTACATTTTTGTTTTTCTTTGTCTTTGTTCCTAACTTACCCAATTCTTAAGAGAACAACTACATCTAAGGAGTCAAGGAAAGTTCAGTTTC
The DNA here is from genome assembly GCF_009828535.3 of Hylobates moloch. Classification (NCBI taxonomy): domain Eukaryota; kingdom Metazoa; phylum Chordata; class Mammalia; order Primates; family Hylobatidae; genus Hylobates; species Hylobates moloch. The sequence continues at coordinate 117,800,206 of NW_026652276.1, forward strand.
TACTTTGTGCCTCATGTCCTGATTGTGTTTAGTTCTCAAAATCCTCACGGGAAGATGATTTTCTGTTAAAGGTGGCTGACAGAAGTCAAGGGCTGTGCATAGACACGTGGCTCTCTACTTTTCACTCAAATCCCTTGAGGGCTCTCTACTGGTGCATCCCAGGAAAGAGAGAAACTTCTGCGGGGAGGATCACAGATGGTCCCCAAGCTCTCAGGTCTCTTGCATATTGGGCCAGGTTAAGCTTCGCAGGAACGTGGTCATCACCATGTTGCAGAAGACATTTTTCATTCCTTGGAGGTGCCTTATGATCTCTCTGTCTCTTTAATATAATTTACGTTTTTCTTTTCTCACTATTAAAATTGAAATAGTCATAGAACCTAGAACTCGCATTGCTGATTGACCTCTCTCAATTGCCCACCGCCCTGAGAGACCAGGGCCAGACATAGAGCTGTTAGGAGAGAACTCGCACACGTGTGCTCCCGCCCTGGGCTCCCATTACAGCTGCAGGGTGTCCACAGGGCGATGAGTGAGAACACATTCACCTGCACCCGCCTGCCTCCCCTCCCATCCTCTGTCTCTCATTCCCATCACTGATCTTCCTGATCCCACCGTTCTTCCTCCTGCTCTAGGTTTCCAGGCTGCCTGTGCTCCCCGCCCACCCCCACCACCACCGCCGCCACCGCCAGCCCATCTTCAGGGGAGTTTCTGTTACAGTCTCACAGAAATCTAATCCTGAGTGGCCAGATTTAGCCCTGTCACTATGAAGGTGGAAAACCCCTTGGAGACATGGGGGAAGAGAATTTGATCCAGCGCTTGACCGCAGGCTGGTGGGGCCTGTGAGGCCAGGACGGTGGTGCACTGCCACCTAAGGGTGGGACACCCAAGGACCAGGATCCTGCGGGACAAGCCAACTCCTGTGGCTTCTCAACTGCCTCCCCCTGTGGGACAGAATCACCAGGGGAGAAACCCCACCCCTGGAGATTGAGGAGCTCAGGGCAAAGTCCCCAGACATTTAGGATTCAGGTTCTTATCCAGGCTTCAATAGGAGAAGAGGGGCTAGGCAGATTTTTGTACCAACATAAATCAACGTGCACGAGAAAGTGGGGCGCAGGCTTCCTAGCTACTTCTGGCTGACCGGGGAGAAGGGGCTGCTGCATTCCTGAGTTTCCTCATGTGGGAATATGGAGAGCACCATCGCACAAAGCATTCCGTGGCTTAATGCATGAATAGCACTCAGCCCAGGTGTCTGACTCACAGCAAGCACTCAGTAAACAAAGGCAATTAAAATTATCTACGGCTTGATGTTCATCTGAAGTGTCTGGAAGTCCTAGAAGGGGGGGTTCCTTATATAAGGGATAAATGCAAAAGGCTGCAGAGTGATAAATGAAGCCACTTAGCTGCTTTAAACCTTGAGACACCAGACATACATCAGCAGAGATCACCTGGACACCCCCCAACGCCGCGTGCACATCAGGAGATGCAACTGCATTTGTCCCAGCCTGGGAGAGCCTGAGCAGGGTGGGGCTGGTACCTGCTTTGCCCACTTAGAGGGCACAAGCTCCATAGCAATAATCCTCATGCAGAAACCTGAAAGCGGTGATCCACCTTCAAAGCAGGGTCCCAGAATAGGGAGCAATGGGTTCCCTGGTGAATCTGGCCCGGCAAGATTCAATACACGAAGGTACAGTAAGTAGGCAGTCATTGCATGCAAATGTCTACAGCAGAGCAGAGCTATTCAGAAACCTTGAGCAGGCTGCAGTCCCAGGCAGGTGCGCTCACCTTGCAGAGAAAACGGAAAGATTACTGGAAAATGAGATGGAAAGATCAAAGCCAAGGGCAGGAACTAACACCCTGCAGCGAAGATGACCAGGAACCTCTCAATTTGTGCAGGGGAATTGGGTGCAGTGGAGGCCATGTCGGAGCTGGGCTCTGCGCCATTGGGGGACTGTGGTTCCTAATAGAAAGTGGGGTAGCACTGCCATTAGGGGTTGAACTGTGGGCCCCAAAAACTCATATGTTAAAGTCCTAAGCCCCTGTATCAGAATATGACCCTATTTGGAAATAAGATGATTGAAAATATCATTAGTTGAGATGAGGTCATACTGAACTAGGGCAGCCACATTCTGATATGACTGATGTCCCTATAAAGAGGACAAGTTCGGAGACAGGCACATACTCAGGGAGAAGGGCATGTGTAGATTGCAGTGATGCTATCACAAGCCAAGGAATAACCAGGAGCCAGGAAAGAGGCCTGAAGCAGCTCCTTCCTAGCACCTTCAGAGTGCATGGCCCTGGGCACACCTTGATGGCAGGCCTCCAGCTCCCAGAACTGCTCAACAATATGCTCCTGTTGTTCAGGCCACTCAATCTGTGACACTTTGTTATGGCAACCTAAGAAGACTAAAACAACTTCCCAGACTGACTCGGGGACAGGAGCTAGATGAGAGGAGGATGGGTGAGGCCGGTGTGGATGCAGTGGGAGGGCTGGGAGAAAGTTACCCCACTGTGGAACACAACACCCAGAATCCAGAATCATGAAACAGCAACACAGGTCTTGTTCATGAATCTGCATTTTGGGCAGGACTTCGATCCTGGAGCCCCTGAGCCAGGCACAGGCAGGGCATCCCTGCTCTGCTCATTGTCACTGGTGTGAGTGAGGGCTGAGGGCCAAGGTGGAAACGTCTGAAGATGCCTCGCTCACACATGGAGCTCCTGCAGGCCACAGGCACGGCCAACTCAGTGGAGCTGGCAGTGGGAACGTCCACTGGGGCTGTTCATGCGGCCTCTGCTTAATCACAACATGGCAGCCAGATTCCAGGGTGAGGAGACCAGAAGAGAGTGAGAGACAGAGAGAATAGGACAGAGAAAGAGAGACAGGACAGAAACAGAGGGACAGAAACGGAGGGAGATAGAGAAAGAAGGAGACAGAGAGAAAGATAGAGACAGAGAGACAGTAGGACAGAGAGAAACAAGAGAAAGCGAAAGAAGGCAAAGAGACAGAACAGAGAAAAAGAGAGAGGCAGAGACTGAGACAGAGAGAGCCAGGAGAAACTGTACCCTATTATGACCTGGCCTCAGTGGTCACTCATCCCACTCATTGGTTGAAGTGTCACTAGCCCACCCAGGTTCAAGAAAAAATAGGCTCAATTTACTGATGGGGAGGGGCAAGCTTCTGGAGGAGCATGTAGAACCAGAACTACTGCCATGGCCATTTTTTTAAAACACAATTTCCCACAGCCTGCCCTCTGGCTCCTATAGAGAGTCACATTAATGCATTAATACATAAAGAAATTTTTAAGTGGTGAATTGATACTGGAAGTATTCAGTGCAAAGGTTACAGAAAAAATAATTGCTCTCTTAATAACAGGATAAATGAAAAAATTAACATTATTTAGCAAAGACAAAAAGACACTGCCACAGTTCTTTCAGGCACTTTTTCCATGAACAATCAGTTCTCATCATCCATAAGTATATTCAGCATTGTACTTTATTCATGCTAAATCTTACTTCCAACTCCCTTTTCTATATTATCTCATATTTAAATAAGTCCTTCCTCAGTCAAATAATAGAATAAATGCAATTGGCTGTCAAGATGACTTGGTCAATCTGGATAAATGTCCTTCTAAATTATATTAAGAATGGAGGCTCCTATAAAGTCATGGGTATACAACGTTTAATTTTATAATGGTGGCATATTAAAAGTATTCAAATTCAATGAACCAATTCTGCTTATTATTACCCTAAATTATATCCTCTGGTTCAGCAAGAGATTAAAGAAGATTTTAGTTTCTCTTCTTGTAGTCCAAGCCATATAGTAATAACCTCACATCAATTCCACCCCTTCCCCTGCTTTCTCCACCTCTGGCTTTCCAGGGACAAATCAGCCAGTGAGCAAAAAGTTTAAGGGCAGCAAGGACAGAATGTTTTTATTTTATTTTCCATAGATGCTTCATGGTACAGAAAAAAAATTATATGTAAGCCTATATAGTAGAAAGTAAATCTCGCTTTTCTTTGAGCCCCAGTACGTCCTCCTTCCAGAGGCAAATAATGTTAATAATAATATGTACATATATAATATTATTGACATAAATGCGAACACGTTTTACCCACTGAGCTGCTCCATGTTCATTATTTTGACAATAAATCTCAGAGACTCTTTCCCATCAGCTCCTACAAGGCTGCAATATTGATTGTGATGGCTGTCTGGCGTTACACTGGATGACAACCCTCCATGACACAGTCAGTGCCCTATGGTGGGCGTTTGGGCAGTTTCCATTCCTTGGGTTTTTGTCAGTCACACAGGACAGCTCTTCCTTGTCTGGGAGCCATCAGTCTGAGTGGTGGTGTTCTCCCAATCTATCAGTGGACCTTGTTGAACAAAGGGGCAAGAGGCAGAATCTGGAAAGCACTTCTGCTCCCCCTGAAAAGGGTGTCCTTGGGGTGGCTTCACCGCCTCATCCAGGTCGTAGGATGTATCCGTGTTCTTGCAATTGAACTGCACGGGGGCAGGAGGAAATGCTGGAGAAAATCACCGTAGCCACCACTTTCCAGGGTCCACTGGACTCTTAGGACTCTAACAGCCCAGCAGAGGTTTCACACTGTTCAGCGCGAGTGACACTGACTCTCAAACACATCTTAGTGGAGGAGGCATTGTCCACCTTTGTGTTACCCTACACTGGCGTTGTGGCACACCATTGCTCAGGCCGTTAGGGTCTTGTCATCTGAGCTGATTCAGTCTCCACAGATGCTTGCCATGAGTGCTGGGGCCAGGGTCTTTTTTCCCATCTCTTCCCTTTGCCTCTCTGTGGGAAACGGTCTGGACTTGCACAGAATTACAGGCTCCATGAGAGTGTGCCTCAGGTTCCTCTGCTAGAAAGGATGGGGTGAGGGAAGGTCAACTTCACCTTCCTGATACAGCTCTTGGTGTGAGGCTGGGCTACAGTCCTGAAGCCTGCAGTGTCTATGGGGAAGGGTCAGGCTTACCGCAAGGAGTGTAATGACTGGTCAGTAAGTGTTCTGTGATGCCAGGAACCTGCCCTACCTGCTCAAGCCTATAATGATAAGAGGGGAGAACAGAGACAGGAGAGCCCACCTGACATAGCCCTCTTTTGCATCATTCTGAAGTGGGCCTTGCCAAAATTATCCCTACCTGGCCGTATTCCTCGACAGATGGCTCAGAGCAACATGAAGTGTCTGGAGATTTCTCCACTTCCTGCCTGGTTCCATGGAGCAGATCATGGATTCAGACATCAAGATCACATTTGTGGTCACCAAACCCGAAACTGTTTTGCAAACTGGAGCTCTGCAAGCCATATTGAGCTCACACAACCCTTTGGTTTGTTGGAACATAGAATTTAAAAGTATACATTTCATCTGTAGCCTGTCATGCCCTCTCAATTCACATGAGTCCCACAGTCCCAGTGAATCTACAACAGGTGCTTCCTATAAATGTGCCACCTGCCTGGCCCCTGTGTCAGCAGTTAGGATGGGATTGTCTTCTCCTCCTCTCTGTTTCTCAGGGCTCATCAGAAGGTGGAAGCTTCAGCCTGCATCCTGGAATGAACTGAGCTGGGAGCTCAAGCAGACTTCCATGCACACGGTGGCCTTGGTAAGTTATGTAAGAAAAGGAAATGCTGATATCCTGCATTATCAAGTAGAGATAATAGCACTTACCTCCCAAGGCTATCATGAGATTCAGAATGATCTGGGTAAAGGGCCTGGTTCCAAGGCTGGTGCGATGGGAAACGGTCAATAAATATCTTAGTGCTCTTCCTGCATCTTCACCCTGAGCAACTGTCAAAATGCTTCAAATTGAACATTTTGTGTTCTACTCTCTCCTCATATAGCATAAAAGCCTCCCTCCCTCCAAGTAAAACTATTAGTCAGGCAACTTGATACAAGCCTATGTTCTCAGCATAAAGAAGTGTGATTGAAGTAAAGAAAGACACAAAAGCCAAATATTCAGCCCTGAGTGCTTCTTGCTTCCAACTCAGAGACAAAACATCTTCTGACATATTATTGCTTAGACTGCAGGAAGCAGGGAGTGGCTGCTGACATTTCCAAGGGCCGGTAAACATTTTTCTAAGGTGCCTGGCCATGCGGAAACATTTTTGTTTGTTGGTTTGATAGAAAGCACTGAAGTTCCTCCGGGTTTTAGGGAGAACTCGGTGCTGCCTGTGTAGGTTCCATGAGCTCCCATCGAAAGGCTGCTCATTAAAGCTAATGCCAATTTCCCAGAAACCCAGCTAGATACGGGGATTTTGAGATTCTTATTGGAGGACCCCTGATAGGCAAATTCATTAAGTTTGGATTTCTGGGTTGTGCTCGATTTCCTATTCCTGCCAGGGAGCTTTCTTTCTAAGTTAGGTTTTATCTATTTTTAGGAGGATACGCAGAATCATTGTGATGCAAAATTAGAGCTTCAGAGACTGCATCGTCCCTAAAGCTGGGAAAGGGGTTGTTAGAAATGGGACACTGGCACCTGTCACCTTGCAGGGACGGGCATCTGTCATGCTGAGAGGTGAGGTGCGAACAGTGTCTCCATGGCTTCATTACTCACTGCCTGCTTCCCTGTGCCTCAGGGGGTCACAGAGCATTATGGGAGAGGGAGAAAGGAGGACCAACTCCCAGCTGCCGCCCCCTCTTCCAAAGTCCGTATCACACATTTTCCCCACTTCTGCCCTTTCCTTTTCTCACATAAATTATATTTTCCTCAGCAGCAACGATTTGCAGCTTGTAACTCAAATTCCCAAGGAGGCACCTCATGTAAATGCACTGCTCTTCTGTATGAGGAATTCTCTAATAATCCTATTTTGAGCAGCTTCTCTTAGAATAGTGCCATTCAGTGGAGACACAATGTGAGTCACACCTAATATTCCAGGAGCCACATTCTAAAAATTTAAAAGGAACTGGTCAAATTAATTTTCATGGTAAATTTTTAGGCAAGTTTGTCCAAATTGTTATTATTTCAACCTGTGATAAAGATGAAAAATAGTAGTGGTCTTTTTTCAACTAAATCTAAGTCCAGTGTGTACTTTATGCTTACAGCAAATCTCAATTCAGACTGGCCACATTTCAAGTGCTCAGGACCCAGCTGTGGCTGGTGGCTACCATATTGGGCAGGCAGTCCTAGGAGACACAGTTGCCAGGGGGTGGGAAGGAGCCACCATGGGTAAGGGTGAGCAGGACGAGGATCCCACTCCCCAAGAATTGCACTCTTGTTGGGTAGCAAGAGGTAGCAAGAACACAGCAGAACGGTTAAGAACAGCAGCTTCTGCATCAGAAAAGCCTGGATTTGATAGATTGGATACACAACCTTGTACCAGTTGTTTAACATCACTAAGCCTCATGTGATTACACACATTGAAGAAGATCAGTAATAGCATCTTCTCTTGAAATCGTTTAAGGATTGAATAAGTTGACACTTTCATGTGCTCAGCCTTCCCGGGGTACCTATTCTTAAATTGGAAGTTGTCTTCACCTCTGCACCAATCTCTGGTATCTGAGGATCCTACCTTCCTTTCCTTGTCTTTCTAAGAGACTTGGGTATGTCTTGGAGAGGAGAGCTGGCCCTAGCTCCTAATGGTGGGAAAATATTGAACAGGAAGCGGCACCAAGCCTCATGGAGACCCTCAGAGGACATGGGCAGTCCTCACCTCTACTTTCCCCCAGTTCCTAGAAACGCCCATTTCTATGAGCATATTTATAATATTGTTTTGTACCTGAATAGTTACATGAAGGTTTCCCCATGGACTTCTTAAGGGAAAATATTAAGTCTTATTATTTTTAAATGCCTCTTCTCCTGGCTCCTGGATAGTTACGTGAAGGTTTCCCCATGGACTTCTTAAGGGTAAATATTAGGTCTTATTATTTTTAAATATCTCTTCTCCTGGCTCTGATTCTTCGGAATTGAGTTAACTAGAAACCAGCCACACTGTGCAGACTCTGCTCTGGGAACCCCCTTTCCATGCCTGGCCGCACCACCGAGGAACAGGATGCGGTCACACAGCTCCTCCTCCAGGGGAGGGAGAAATCAGAAAAGGAGAGAAGCTCCAGGGCGTCTGGGTTGAGGAGCAGGGTTGGGGCCTGCTGAGGATGGGGCAGCTGGAACTGCCAGGGTAAGGAGAGAACAGGCAGGTGGGGACCTGGCACTAGCTGGAAGGAAATGAGTGGACAGGACCTCTAGAGTTTCTGGTCTCTCACCTCCTCCTTCCACCTTCTTCTGCTGCCCCGCCTGCTCCTCCAGCCCCATGCCGTGCCAGCTCTGCGGGCACTTTGCCCTCTTGTGATGATTTTTCATCCCTGGCTTCCCTTTACAACTCATACATTTCATGATGTTTCTGAAAATGTGTCCATGGCCAATCTGCAGGAGCGTCAACTGGGAGCTTCATAAAATGAAAATCCATGGGCCCCACTGGCCTCATGCCACAGTAGCACTGGTGGGATTGAGGAAGGATGCCAGGGCACTGGTTTACACTTCCCTCAGCAGCAGCTCCAGAGTCACCTGGGAGCTTGTGGAGAATGCTCATTCTCAGGCCACAGCTCAAGACCAACAGAATCCAAAGGCCTGAATGGAGCCCCACAAGCTGCTTTAACCAGCCCTCCAGGCGATGCCCATGCAGGCAAAAGTTTGAGCCCTGCTGCATTAGAAGACATCAACGTACTTCAATGGCAAAGGATGCGGACATTTATCATGATGATTCTATAAAGCAGGAGGAGGTATTATTGCATGCTCTCAGACATACTACAGTTTTCCTGGTGACCCCAAGTTATCCATGAAGCCATGAGGGGTAGGGATCCCCTGGTTCTGAGAAGCAGCCTTTATCCACTTCATGGTGGCTTCCCCTTCTACCTCTTTTCCTCTCTGACTCCTCTGGAGACTTTGCCTCTAACCCCTCACCCTTTTCCGGATATTCGTATCAGCCCGCGTGCCAGACTTGAATCCCCAGGAGGAAAAAGTGGCAATCTACGTTCATGCCAGGTCCCCAGATTATTCTTCTTTCATGTAAAAAATGTGACAGTTCCACACTGCATGGTGCTCTCTCCTAGGCTACGATGGGCACGGGGACTCCAGTGCCAGCTCCCACTTTCCCCAGGCCTGGTCTCCTCCCTGCCTAAGCTCCAACCCCAGCAACCTTGTTCCTTTACAGCCGTTGCTGTTGGTCAATAAAAGTGCCACACAGAGATTCTATATGAAGCCAATGAGGAGAATGTCAGTGGCAAAAGTGTTGGTTTTTTTTTTTTTTTTCCTCTTTCAAAGAGTTCTTGTCTATTGTTCTGCTCTCTCCTGGGATGCCTGCTGTTCTCTCTCTGTAAGGCCTTTTCCTTGATCTGCAGCAGTGGTTCTCAACTGTGCACACCAGAGTCACCTGGAGAGTGTGTAAAAAATGCAAATGGCTGCAGATGACTGGCCGTGCTGCCAGGGTTTCTGATTCTGGTAAGCCCCAGTATTTGCATTTCTACTAACTTCCCAGGTGACGCTGATGCTGCTGTTCCGTGCACCATGCTTCAACAACTGGCAATAGTGCTCAGCTGCATGGTGGAATCATCTGTGAAGTTCAAAAAACAAAGTGATGGTAGTCCCAGCTACTTAAGAGGCTGAGGCGGGAGCATCATTTGAGCCTAGGAATTCAAGGCTGCAGTGAGCTATGATCATGCCTGTGACTATCCACTGAACTTCAGCCTGGGTGGCATAGTGAGCCCATGTTTTTTTTTAAAAAGTGGGGGGCCATGTCAACCTACCTAAGACCAATTAAATCAGAATTCCAAGACTGGATCTAGCCTATGTATTGATTTTTTTTTTTTTTTTTTTTTTTGAGACAGAGTCTCGCTCTGTTGCCCAGGCTGGAGTGCAGTGGCGCAATCTTGGCTCACTGCAAGCTCCACCTCCCGGGTTCACGCCATTCTCCTGCCTCAGCCTCTCCGAGTAGCTGGGACTACAGGTGCCCGCCACCACGCCTGGCTAATTTTTTTGTATTTTTAGTAGAGACGGGGTTTCACCGTGGTCTCGATCTCCTGACCTCGTGATCCGCCCGCCTTGGCCTCCCAAAGTGCTGGGATTACAAGCGTGAGCCACCACGCCCGGCCACATTGATATTTTTTAAAGCATCTCAGAAGATTCTAATATGCAACCAGTGTTGAGACTATCAAAAACCCAATCAGTAGCAAGAGACCCAGCTAGCTGTTAGCCCACAAAATGTGCATGGAGAGTCTCCCATCTTCATAGGCTTGCAGGTTTCATTGTTATTCTTGGTGCAGTGGGAAAGGGGCCCTGTAGAGTGTGAAAAGCTGAGAGGGGTCAGGGGAGTCTGACCAGGGGATGCTGGTTCCTGGCTCCTCCTCTCCTCTGCACAGCCAGACCAGCAGAATGAGGAGCCTGTCCTCTCCTTTCCCCTTCCCATGTACCTTCCCCCAGCAAGGGATACCTCCCTTTGCTCTCACCCAAGCTCCTTCCCCTCCATTGAGCGGTGCAGGCACCAGGAGGAAGGGAGTAGGCTGCAGAAGCCCCATGGGGGGTCCTGAAATTGCCTTTACAAAAATTATAGCAGTGAGAAAATATAGCAGTGGGAGAGATCTGACATAAACAGCCCCACTCTTGCCTTTAGCTTTCAAGCTGCCCTTACGTATTCCTGGGCTTAAGCCAAGCTAACTTTGGGAGACATTTATTTTATAGTTTAAATGATAATATCCCTTCCCCGAAACTCAACTGCCTTTGTAAAGCTAGAGAGAGACCACAAGGCTAGAAGGGTGAGGAGCCTGAATCCTGCTAAGATGTAGACATAAATAGTCATCAGCCATTATTCTGGAGGCCACAAGATATGCAACTTCCCCAATTATTCCTGCCGATAACATCACTATTGTAGAACCTGAGATTGGCCTTTTGCATATCTTTCCAGGTGTTTTGCATGTCTGACAACCAATTGCTCCACGTGGACCTGTGGACCTTCCAGTGCTCCTGCAACCCCATCCAGAAGTGACTCAGCTCACAGGACAATTTCCCACACCTTTATGATTGCACCCCAACCAATCAGCAGCAAGCACCCACTGCTTAGCCTCCCCCATCATTTCCCCCAAACTATCTTTGAAAAATCCCTAACCTATGAGCCTTTGATAAGATTCATTTGGGTAATAACTCTGTCTTACAAGTGGCATGGCTGGCCTCACATCAATTAAACTCTTTTTTTCCTGCAATGCTATAGTATTGATTTTCTTTGTACAGCAGGAAGGAAGAACCCACCAGGTGGTTACAGTCTCAGACACAGTTCCCAGACCTCAAACAATACAAGGTGAGGAGAGAGAAGAAAGCTGCCAAGCCCCAGCAGCCCACAGGAAGGGGATTTAACAAGAGGAGGGGATTGCCTCAAAGGGAAGGATTGAAATATCTGTTCCACTTCTGTTCACTCTGCTCTGATTCCTGGTTAGAGAAACAAGATCACTATCTATAGTACATATCTATAAATTGGACCAAGATAAGTCAGAGGCAGCTTGTACTTTGAACTTTTTGAACTTGTATCATCTTACATCTCTTCTTTTTATATCTCAAGTCTGATTATTTTTTATGAGGTTTTTGGGAAAATTTACATTTGTGAGTAGCCACTGATGTGCATCCTTTTCCTGCATCTTTTGAGGTCTGAAATTTAATAGGATATATAAACATAATCATGATTAAAATAATAACATTAGCTTTATTGTTGATAGCCAGTGCGTTTTGGTGACAAATTTCTGCAGTAAACAAATTTCATAGAATGTTGTTGGAATTCTTCCAGAATTTGGGGGAATATGGGAAAAAGCAGAACAGTACTCTTTCTGTGGTCCTATTGTAAGGATCACAATTTGGCCAAACCGAGTAGCTCATGCCTGTTATCCTAGCACTTCGGGAGGTCAACGTGGGCAGATCACCTGAGGTCAGGAGTTTGAGACCAGCCTGGCCAACATAGTGAAACCCCGTCTCTACTAAAAATACAAAAATTGGCCAGGAATGGTGGCACATGCCAGTTACTCAGGAGGCTGAGGCAATAATTGCTTGAACTTGGGAGGCGGAGGTTGCAGTGAGCCAAGATCACACCACTGCATTCCATCCTGGGTGGTAGAGTGAGACTCCGTCTCAAAAAAAAAAAAAAAAAAATCACAATGAATATATAACCATAAATATTATAAAGCAGTAGGTTCTCGAATAAGCATCCACATAAGCTCAGACCTTGTTAGAAATGCAGATTCTTGGGCCCCACCCAAGCCTACCAAATCAGGAACTCTAGAGTGAGGCTCAAGTTGCAAGCCACTCTCAGAAATTACATGCATGCTCTGCAGAGGACCGAGCCCCAGCAGACTCTCTCTCCCACCACCCGGCTCTCTGTCTTGTGCTTCTCCCAACTCTCTACATTCCAGTAATCCTCCACACGCTCTCATCTCCCCCAGGACCATTCCTCAGTGCAACCCTACTGGGAAATTTTCCGCTTGTCCCCCATGTCTGTACACATCACATTGGAAGTGCCCTGACGTCTATTTCTTACTGTATTTTTCCTTCTCTTCTTTATATTTGAGAACAAAAAATAGAATTCTAAGGCTCCCAACTGACTGAACTAACCCCTCTTAGCCAAGAGGACTCCAGAGAAACTATAAAAATTGAGTTCCTGGCCATGGCAGTGTTAAGGAAGCAGGAGGCTAAGAGAGCCAGTCCATTTCATGTTCAGCTCCATCTGGAGACTAACAAGGCACATACCTTGCCAGTCACAACCCATGGTCATAAGCTGTTTATAGCAGAGGAAACAGCCTAAAGATACCTGCAAGGACACACTCCTATAAAACAGAAAGTCCAGATGTCCCAATGCCCATAGCAATATATGCTTTCAAGATAATTATAGTTATGCTGTGATGTACTCACACACTAAAATGTCGAGGATTGTTTTCTTTAAAACAATAGAATAATAAGTTTTGTCATGCTGCCAGCCAACCCACATGTAGGCACAGCTTAGTTTAGTCTTTACATAGACAAGACTCCTATATAAGAAAAACAAAAAACAAAGCCGAGGGGTCCTTTCTCTTGCTTTCTGAAGATGCCCTACTCTGTAACTAAGGAGCTTTCAATAAACTCTCTCTTCCCACTGCACTCTGTGACTCATCTTGAATTCTATCCTGCAGGAAATCCAAGAACCCTCTTCTGGGGTCTGGATCAAGACCACTTTTCCAGTAACAACGGGACGGGAGGTCAGACCCACCTCATCATGCCCCCTGCCTTTCTCATTTTAGACCCAACAACTGACCAGCATTCATATTAAAATAGAGGTCATAGGACTGACAGAACGAATTCTTTGTGGCAGTAAGATACCAAATCATAAACAGGACCTAACGCCATGCCAGGCAAGGGTTACGTCACTCATCTCTACACTTAAAGAATCAACTCTGTTCTAACTGCCACAAGGTTTTCTTCTTCTCCAGCAGCTAAACAAGCACTGGCCCGGAGATGAGCCACATTGAAACAAGTGCAGTGCGTCCACTGCCCAATGCTGACTGACTGACCTCACTTCACAGCCATAACTACAGCTTTGACTGGACACAGGCTGATTTCAGTGACTTTCTCACGGAAAAGACCACGAACCATGGGCTGAGTCTGAATGGTTCACAGAGGCTGCACACTGAGCACCTACATGCACTCTCCTGCTTCACCTTTTGAAGGATAGGACCTGATGGGAACGTATTTAAATGTGAAAACTCCACCACACAGGGAATATGGGTCATATGTAACATGCGTGTTGTGCATGTTTATTCTGTGTGCATTCATTGAGACCCTTTCCTGAGTATTCATAGCTACTTCTATAACCCATTGAATGTGTACACGGAGCCAACCCATTCAGCACAAATCCCTGTTCCACCCTTCCCTCCCTTGAAGCATCTGCTAACAGTGGTTACGCTTCCCAGCCTATCAGGATGACCTCCTTGCAGGCTGTAACTCTTTATGAGAAATAAAGTCTTTTTTCCAAATTTATAGATCTTGTGTTTTTTTTTTTAACATCAGCACTTTTTAGAATCTTCTCAAATTTGACCTCAAAGAGGACCAATAAAAGTGCCGTGTTAGTCCATTCTCACACTAATAAAGACATACCTGAGACTGGGTAATTTATAAAGGAAAGAGGTTTACTTGGCTCACAGTTCCACATGGCTGGGGAGGCCTCAAGAATCTTACAATCATGGCAGAAGGCACTTCTTCACAGGATGGCAGGAGAGACAATGGGAACCGAGCAAAGGGGGAAACGCCTTATACAACCATCAGATCTCATGAGAACTTACTATCACAAGAATAGCATGGGGGAAACTGCCCCCCATGATTAAATTACCTCCTACTGGGTCCCTCCCACAACACGTGGAGATTATGGGAACTACAATTCAAGATGAGATTTGAGTGGGGACACAGCCAAACCATATCAAGTACTAGCCTGGTTTCATTTTCCTGACACATCTAATTAACTTATCCTAGTTTTGCTGGGTTAAATTTTTGCAAAATGTTAGACTAGGGCATAAGAGGGTATAAATGAAAAATCCTTCGCAGACAAGATCATTCTTAAGTTAATAAAAATTGGAATAACGGTAGAAAAAAAAAAAGCCTTGAGTTTTCTTCTGCACTCCACCACCAACCTTTTAGCTGCTATTGAGCTTCGTCTGCTCCTCAGTCTCCTCGCATTCTAAGGGAGGCTGAAGAGGGCCCTGCTCCAGCTGTGTTCCTGGGAGCCCCGCTGTTCCAAGAGCCACTTAGGCTTTTGCAAAAACATTTGGGAAAGAAAGCTGCAAAGCAAAATATAACTTTCAAACCTCTATGATCTTTTAAGTCCCTCTGGTATGAAATGTGTGTGATTTTATGGAGTTTCCCAGGGGAGCATGACAGCAGCATATAAAGTGAGGCTTGACTGTCTGCGCTGAACCAGACTAACCAGCATGAGGCCACTGTGCAGGCCAGGCTAAGCTGAGACTTGGACCATGGGAGAAAGCAGAAATAAGTTCAAGGGCAGAATCACTGTCGGGACAATGTGAGGTGATGGTAGGTTGGTGAGAGCAACTGTAAGTGAGGTCCCAGTGATGTCCTGGAGGAGGGCCTGACCTGGCAGTCCCAGCAGGAGCTCACCTCTGAGGGACACAGCTCGCATGCCCCTCCCTGAGCCAGGACGCAGCACCACTGTGTGTGCCTATGTGTGGCTGTGTGTACCTGTGTGTGCCTGTGTGTGACTCTGTGCAACTGTGTGTGCCTGTGTGTGGTGGCTGCTTTGTCCTCAAACATTGAGTCATGCAGGGAGCATGGATTCATCCCGAAGCTCCTTGTCTACTCTCACAGCAAGCACTTATGGTCAAGGAAATTAAAATTCACTTGATCGGTATAAGCAGAAATACGGGAAAACACTCATTACAGTAACAGTCTGATAAAATGTTTGAGGTGCTGAATATCCCTATTGCCCTAGTTTGATGATTACACACTGTATAAATGTATCACAATATCACATGTACCCCCCAAAATACGTACAACTAGGATAAATCAATTCAAAAAGTTTTAATATCCTGATGGATGTTTCCATCACTTAATTTTCTTCATTTTCCAGCAGTACAAAATATTCTAGCTAAAATTTATACTCAGATACAGAATACCACCAAAGACAACGCAGAGCCATGGACATGAGTGAGAACTGGAGCAGGCCTCAAGGCCCCAGGAGCAGATGGCTGCGGGGTCACTGACCGGGTCCCAGGAGAGCCCCATTCCCAGGAGAGGGAGGCTTGTTGGGGCACGTGTCCATCCTTCACTAGGTCGGTGGCCCCGAGGCACGGAGGTGAGACAGATCCTCAAAAGAAGAAAAAGCGCTGACAGAGCACCTTAGCGGAAGAGTGGGGAAAGGACACCAGAGCAGCAGCCCAGTTGTGTGTGGGAGTGGCATCTGCATGGGATGCACAGCAGTGGCAGGAAGGAGCCGGGTGGCCCTCAGAAAGGTGCGTTGGAATCCAAAAGCAACAGGACAATAAGGAGATTTCGTTATCGTCAACACTGGTGGCAAAGATGAGATTGCTGGCAGAAATAGAATCTCGAGGAAGGAAAGAGAGAAGCGGGAAGCAGCGTGATGGTGTTTTCATCAGGGCTCTGTGTTACACCACATCAATTGGCTCTGCCTCCTGATAAAATGTCCAGTAAAATGATTATCACCAAAGAGCGCTTTCAGAGAGGGATTTATTTTCAGACAGATGCAATCAGGGAAGGGCGGAACTGATTCACGGTGGATATGATGAGAGCAGAGACTGCCAGGGGGGTCCTCTCCATAGCACTTCACAGACCTGCCACAGAAACTGGGGACAGACCTGTTTTCAGCCTTTCCTTGCCTAGAGGAAAACATTGTGTCCCTCCCAAACACACAAACTTTTAACTTTTCTGGGTTTTGACCTGAACAACTTTTAACTTTTCTGTTCCTGACATTTTAAGTGCTGAAATATATTTAAAGATTTAACTTAATATGGGTTTAACAATTTTTTTTTTCTGTTTTTGAGTACAAATGGGATAAACATCATTATTGGAAATACTTAAAAGGTTCATATTCAGCTGGGCATGGTGGCTCACACCCATAATCCCAGCACTTTGGGAGGCCAAGGTGGGCAGATCACTCGAGGCCAAGAGCTCAAAACCAGGCTGACCAACATGGTGAGACCCCATCTCTACTAAAAATACAAAAATTAGCCAGATGTGGTGGCACACACCATGGCCTGCATCAGCTCCATGGCCCTAGTCATAAAGATGACTTCTTGTGCTGTCACCATGACAGCAAATCAATTGTATTGTTTCTTCTAGTAACACAGCTTAACTCAAGCTTACCCAATACATTGTGCACCTCAGAACCTCATTGATATGACTGTGTCCTCACCCAAATCTCAATTTGAATTGTATCTCCCAGATTTCCCACATGTTGTAGGAGGGACCCGTGGGAGGTAACTGAATCATGGGGGCCAGTCTCTCCCGTGCTATTCTTGTGATAATGAATAAGTCTTACGAGGTCTGATGGGCTTATCGGGGGTTCCACTTTTGCTTCTTCCTCATCTTCTCTTGCTGCCACCATGTAAGAAGTGCCTTTCACCTCCCACCATGATTCTGAGGCCTCCCCAGCCATGTGGAACTGTAAGTCGAATTAAACCTCTTTTTCTTCTCAATCTTGGGTATGTCTTTATCAGCAGCGTGAAAACGGACTAATATACCCATCTCCTACCTACTCCAGGCCTAAAAGTTCTGTGGTTCTGAAACAGAGTGATCAAAATGACCGTGAAACCAATCGAACCAAAGAACTTTGTCCTAAAGATGTTCCTCTTTGGCATCTGGGGAGGGTGTGTAAAATTGTGAACACACTAAAGGAGATCATGGCAGTGACGGGCCAAGAGAAGTTACTTTCATTGAGCACCTACTATGTGCGGTGCTCAGGCACAGTTACCCATCTGTTTCCTCATTTCCTCCTCACAGTGCCACTGTGAGAGATACAGTCATCAGCTCTCCTTGACAGATGGAGAAGCAGGCTGTTTGACTCACCCTGCAGGAAGCATCAGCATTTAAAGGCAGGAGCTTAAGGCCAGCACCTCTGAGCCGTCTGGACTATGACACATCACTGAGTAAGGTCAAAGTAGTGTACAGCGTGAGGGCTTTGGAGGCCCAGATTGATCTGAGTCCTGTCTCTGCTCCTTAATAGGTGTGAAATCTACTCGATCCATTGAAATACTCTTAAGTCCCAAGTTTCTCACATGTAAGATAACATATATGTATAACATACATTAACATACACCACACAGACGTGTTGTGAAAACAAGACTTAATAGTGTGCTTGGCTCTTACACATTTAATAAAATGTTCACTCGTTTGCCACTCCAAATTCACATACCTGTCAACTCTAAGCTCAAGATTTGAATTCAGCCCATCAGCCTCCAGCACCTCTGAACTGTCTAGCCTATGGCACATCACTGAGTAAGCTTCGAGCAGGCCCTGAAGAGCAGCAGCCCTGTGTCCAGCACCACACACTCCAGCCTCCGGGGCCAGGCATCACCATGGAACATGAAGGGCAGTAAGCTAGCATTGCTGCACCTCACTGCCTTGTGTTTACAACTTACACAGCATTGTATCACACCGCCCTAGAGAGAGATGTATAGTGTTAGACTCACTGTGGCCATAGATACAGTTGTAGTCACCCAGGGATCAGCACAGAATTTCCTTTGCCTGGCAACAATACCCACATTACACACAGCTAGACATCCTATGGACACATTTATCTATTAGTTCTTGTAATTGCAAGATTTCTCCCTATAATATTTTGGACAAAGTACTGCTGAGCAAACAAAAATTAATTATTTTCAAAATAAAATTTAGTTGTGAACCTGGGCTCATTCTCTTTAGTACCAAGGTCTCCATCCAGGCCATGGTCTTCACTAAGCATAACCTAATCTCCCACTGATCATTAAGCCACATGTCTGTCTTGTTATAATTCAATCGCACAGTAGGGCTTGCTTCTGTTTCTTGTTCTTTCTCTCACCTTCCAATAGCTTTGTGCTCATCTTCAGGGGTTCCTAAACAGGGAAATGCTCTGCCAGGAGACACTAGCCTTTTCTTTTTTTATTTATTTTATTATTATTATACCTTAAGTTTTAGGGTACATGTGCACAATGTGCAGGTTTGTTACATATGTATCCATGTGCCATGTTGGTGTGCTGCACCCATTAACTCATCATTTAGCATTAGGTATATCTCCTAATGCTATCCCTCCCCATTCCCACACCCCACAACAGTCCCCAGAGTGTGATGTTCCCCTTCCTGTGTCCATGTGTTCTCAATGTTCAATTCCCACCTATGAGTGAGAACATGCGGTGTTTGGTTTTCTGTCCTTGTGATAGTTTACTGAGAATGATGATTTCCAGTTTCATCCATGTCCCTACAAAGGACATGAACTCATAATTTTTTATGGCTGCATAGTATTCCATGGTGTATATGTGCCACATTTTCTTAATCCAGTCTATCGTTGTTGGACATTTGGGTTGGTTCCAAGTCTTTGCTATTGTGAATAGTGCCACAATAAACATACGTGTGCATGTGTCTTTATAGCAGCATGATTCATAGTCCTTTGGGTATATACCCAGTAATGGGATGGCTGGGTCAAATGCTATTTCTAGTTTGAGATCCCTGAGGAATCACCACACTGACTTCCACAATGGTTGAACTAGTTTACAGTCCCACCAACAGTGTAAAAGTGTTCCTATTTCTCCACATCCTCTCCAGCACCTGTTGTTTCCTGACTTTTGAATGATTGCCATTCTAACTGGTGTGAGATGGTATCTCATTGTGGTTTTGATTTGCATTTCTCTGATGGCCAGTGATGATGAGCATCTTTTCATGTGTTTTTTGGCTGCATAAATGTCTTCTTTTGAGAAATGTCTGTTCATATCCTTTGCCCACTTTGTGATGGGGTTGTTTGTTTTTTTCTTGTAAATTTGTTTGAGTTCATTGTAGATTCTGGATATTAGCCCTTTGTCAGATGAGTAGGTTGCAAAAATTTTCTCCCATTTTGTAGGTTGCCTGTTCACTCTGATGGTAGTTTCTTTTGCTGTGCAGAAGCTCTTTAGTTTAATGAGATCCCATTTGTCAATTTTGGCTTTTGTTGCCATTGCTTTTGGTGTTTTAGACATGAAGTCCTTACCCATGCCTATGTCCTGAATGGTAATGCCTAGGTTTTCTTCTAGGGTTTTTATGATTTTAGGTCTAACATGTAAGTCTTTAATCCATCTTGAATTAATTTTTGTATAAGGTGTAAAGAAGGGATCCAGTTTCAGCTTTCTACATATGGCTAGCCAGTTTTCCCAGCACCATTTATTAAATAGGGAATCCTTTCCCCATTGCTTGTTTTTGACAGGTTTGTCAAAGATCAGATAGTTGCAGATATGCGGCATTATTCCTGAGGGCTCTGTTCTGTTCTAATGATCTATATCTCTGTTTTGGTACCAGTACCATGCTGTTTTGGTTACTGTAGCCTTGTAGCATAGTTTGAAGTCAGGTAGCGTGATGCCTCCAGCTTTGTTCTTTTGGCTTAGGATTGACTTGGCAATGTGGGCTCTTTTTTGGTTCCATATGAACTTTAAAGTAGTTTTTTCCAATTCTGTGAAGAAAGTCATTCATAGCTTGATGGGGATGGCATTGAATCTATAAATTACCTTGGGCAGTATGGCCATTTTCATGATATTGATTCTTCCAACCCATGAGCATGGCATGTTCTTCCATTTGTTTGTATCCTCTTTTATTTCATTGAGCAGTGGTTTGTAGTTCTCCTTGAAGAGGTCCTTCACATCCCTTGTAAGTTGGATTCCTAGGTATTTTATTCTCTTTGAAGCAATTGTGAATGGGAGTTCACTCATGATTTGGCTCTCTGTGTGTCTGTTATTGGTGTATAAGAATGCTTGTGATTTTTGTACATTGATTTTGTATCCTGAGACTTTGCTGAAGTTGCTTATCAGCTTAAGGAGATTTTGGGCTGAGACAATGGGGTTTTCTAGATATACAATCACGTCATGTGCAAACAGGGACAATTTGACTTCCTCTTTTCCTAACTGAATACCCTTTATTTCCTTCTCCTGCCTGATTGCCCTGGCCAGAACTTCCAACACTATCTTGAATAGGAGTGGTGAGAGAGGGCATCCCTGTCTTGTGCCAGTTTTCAAAGGGAATGCTTCCAGTTTTTGCCCATTCAGTATGATATTGGCTGTGGGTTTGTCATAGCTAGCTCTTATTATTTTGAGATACGTCCCATCAGTAGCTAATTTATTGAGAGTTTTAACATGAAGGTTGTTGAATTTTGTCAAAGGCCTTTTCTGCATCTATTGAGATAATCATGTGGTTTTTGTCTTTGGTTCTGTTTATGTGCTGGATTACATTTATTGATTTGCGTATGTTGAACCAGCCTTGCATCCCAGGGATGAAGCCCACTTGATCATGGTGTATAAGCTTTTTGATGTGCTGCTGGATTTGGTTTGCCAGTATTTTATTGAGGATTTTTGAATCGATGTTCATCAAGGATATTGGTCTAAAATTCTTTTTTTTGGTTGTGTCTCTGCCAGGCTTTGGTATCAGGATGATGCTGGCCTCATAAAATGAGTTAGGGAGGATTCCCACTTTTTCTGTTGATTGGAATAGTTTCAGAAGGAATGGTACCAGTTCCTCCTTGTACCTCTGGTAGAATTCAGCTGTGAATCCATCTGGTCCTGGACTCTTTTTGGTTGGTAAGCTATTGATTATTGCCACGATTTCAGAGCCTGTTATTGGTCTATTCAGAGATTCAACTTCTTCCTGGTTTAGTCTTGGGAGAGTGTATGTGTCGAGGAATTTATCCATTTCTTCTAGATTTTCTAGTTTATTTGTGTAGAGGTGTTTGTAATATTCTCTGATGGTAGTTTGTATATCTGTGGGATCGGTGGTAATATCCCCTTTATCACTTTTTATTGCATCTATTTCATTCTTCTCTCTTTTCTTCTTTATTAGTCTTGCTAGCGGTCTATCAATTTTGTTGATCCTTTCAAAAAACCAGCTCCTGGACTCCTTAATTTTTTGAAGGGTTTTTTGTGTCTCTATTTCCTTCAGTTCTGCTCTGATTTTAGTTATTTCTTGCCTTCTGCTAGCTTTTGAATGTGTTTGCTCTTGCTTCTCTAGTTCTTTTAATTGTGATGTTAGGGTGTCAATTTTGGATCTTTCCTGCTTTCTCTTGTGGGCATTTAGTGCTATAAATTTCCCTCTACACACTGCTTTGAATGTGTCCCAGAGATTCTGGTATGTTGTGTCTTTGTTCTCGTTGGTGTCAAAGAACATCTTTATTTCTGCCTTCACTTTGTTATGTACCCAGTAATCATTCAGGAGCAGGTTGTTCAGTTTCCACGTAGTTGAGTGGTTTTGAGTGAGTTTCTTAATCCTGAGTTGTAGTTTGATTGCACTGTGGTCTGAGAGACAGTTTGTTATAATTTCTGTTCTTTTATATTTGCTGAGGAGTGCTTTACTTCCAACTATGTGGTCAATTTTGGAATAGGCGTGGTGTGGTGCTGAAAAAAATGTATATTTTGTTGATTTGGGGTGGAGAGTTCTGTAGATGTCTATTAGGTCCGCTTGGTGCAGAGCTGAGTTCAATTCCTGGGTGTCCTTGTTAACTTTCTGTCTCGTTCATCTGTCTAATGTTGACAGTGGGGTGTTAAAGTCTCCCATTATTATTGTGTGGCAGTCTACGTCTCTTTGTAGGTCACTCAGGACTTGCTTTATGAATCTAGGTGCTCCTGCATTGGGTGCATATATATTTAGGATAGTTAGCTCTTCTTGTTGAATTGATCCCTTTACCATTATGTAATGGCCTTCTTTGTCTCTTTTGATCTTTGTTGGTTTAACGTCTGTTTTATCAGAGACTAGGATTGCAACCCCTGCCTTTTTTTGTTTTCCATTTGTTTGGTAGATCTTCCTCCATCCTTTTATTTTGAGCCTATGTGTGTCTCTGCATGTGAGATGGGTTTCCTGAATACAGCACACTGATGGGTCTTGACTCTTTATCCAATTTGCCAGTCTGTGTCTTTTAATTGGAGTGTTTACCTGTTTACTTTTAAAGCTAATATTGTTATGTGTGAATTTGATACTGTCATTATGATGTTAGCTGGTTATTTTGCTCTTTAGGTGATGCAATTTCTTCCTAGTCTTGATGGTCTTTACAATTTGGCATGATTTTGCAGGGGCTGGTACCGGTTGTTCCTTTCCATGTTTAGTGCTTCCTTCAGGAGCCCTTTTAGGGCAGGCCTGGTGGTGACAAAATCTCTCAGCATTTGTTTGTCTGTAAAGTATTTTATTTCTCCTTCACTTATGAAGCTTAGTTTGGCTGGATATGAAATTCTGAGTTGAAAATTCTTTTCTTTAAGAATGTTGAATATTGTCCCCCACTCTCTTCTGGCTTGTAGTGTTTCTACTGAGAGATCAGCTGTTAGTCTGATGGGCTTCCCTTTGTGGGTAACCCGACCTTTCTCTCTGGCTGCCCTTAACATTTTTTCCTTCATTTCAACTTTGGTGAATCTGACAATTATGTGTCTTGGAGTTGCTCTTCTCGAGAAGTATCTTTGTGGCGTTCTCTGTATTTCCTGAATGTGAATGTTGGCCTGCCTTTCTAGATTGGGGAAGTTCTCCTGGATAATATCCTGCAGAGTGTTTTCCAACTTGGTTCCATTCTCCCCTTCACTTTCAGGTACACCAATCAGACGTGGATTTGGTCTTTTCACATAGTCCCATATTTCTTGGAGGCTTTGTTTGTTTCTTTTTATTCTTTTTTCTCTAAACTTCCCTTCTCACTTCATTTCATTCATTTCATCTTCCATCACTGATACCCTTTCTTCCAGTTGATCGCATCGGCTCCTGAGGCTTCTGCATTCTTCACGTAGTTCTCAAGCCTGGGCTTTCAGCTCCATCAGCTCCTTTAAGCACTTCTCTGTATTGGTTATTCTAGTTATACATTCGTCTAAATTTTTTTCAAAGTTTTTAACTTCTTTGCCTTTGGTTTGAATTTCCTCCCGTAGCTCGGAGTAGTTTGATTGTCTGAAGCCTTCTTCTCTCAACTCGTCAAAGTCATTCTCCATCCAGCTTTGTTCCTTTGCTGGTGAGGAACTGCATTCCTTTGGAGGAGGAGAGGAGCTCTGCTTTTTAGAGTTTCCAGTTTTTCTGCTCTGTTTTTTCCCCATCTTTGTGGTTTTAGATAAAACCATAGTAGATACTTTTGGTCTTTGATAATGGTGATGTACAGATGGGTTTTTGGTGTGGATGTTCTTTCTGTTTGTTAGTTTTCCTTCTAACAGACAGGACCCTCAGCTGCAGGTCTGTTGGTGTTTGCTAGAGGTCCACTCCAGACCCTGTTTGCCTGGGTATCAGCAGCGGTGGCTGCAGAACAGCAGATTTTCATGAACCGAGAATGCTGCTGTCTGATCGTTCCTCTGGAAGTTTTGTCTCAGAGGAGTACCCAGCTGTGTGAGGTGTCAGTCTGCCCCTACTGGGGGGGGGTGCCTCCCAGTTAGGTTGCTCGGGGGTCAGGGGTCAGGGACCCACTTGAAGAGACAGTCTGCCCGTTCTCAGATCTCCAGCTGCGTGCTGGGAGAACCACTACTCTCTTCAAAGCTGTCAGACAGGGACATTTAAGTCTGCAGAGGTTACTGATGTCTTTTTGTTTGTCTGTGCCTTGCCCCTAGAGGTGGAGCCTACAGAGAAGGCCTCCTTGAGCTGTGGTGGGTTCCACCCAGTTCGAGCTTCCCAGCTGCTTTGTTTACCTAAGCAAGCCTGGGCAACGGCAGGCGCCCCTCCCCCAGCCTCACTGCCGCCTTGCAGTTTGATCTCAGACTGCTGTGCTAGCAATCAGCGAGACTCCGTGGGCGTAGGACCCCCCGAGCCAGGTGCGGGATATAATCTCTTGGTGTGCTGTTTTTTAAGCCCATCAGAAAAGTGCAGTATTTGGGTGGGAGTGACCTGATTTTCCAGGTGCCATCTGTCACCCCTTTCTTTGACTAGGAAAGGGAACTCCCTGACCCCTTTCACCTCCCGAGTGAGGCAATGCCTCACCCTGCTTCGGCTCATGCACGACGCACTGCACCCACTGTCTTGCGCTCACTCTCTGGCACTCCCTAGTGAGATGAACCTGGTACCTCAGATGGAAATGCAGAAATCACCCATCTTCTGCGTCGCTCACGCTGGGAGCTGTAGACGGGAGCTGTTCCTATTCGGCCATCTTGGCTCCACCCCACCTGCCGGTCTTTTTTTTTTTTTTTTTTTTTTGAGATGGAGTCTCACTCTGCTGCCCCGGCTGGAGTGCAGTAGCAAGATCTCGGCTCGGCTCACTGCAACCTCCGCCTCCCAAGTTCAAACAATTCTCCTGCCTCAGTCTCCCAAGTAGCTGGGATTACTGGCACCTCCACCACACCCAGCTAACTTTTGTATTTTTAGTAGAGACAGGGTTTCACCATGTTGGCCAGGCTGGTCTCAAACTCCTGACCTCAGGTGATCTGCCCACCTCGGCCTCCCAAAGTGCTAGGATTACAGGCGTGACCCACCATGCCTGGCTGACACTAGCCTTTTCTGTTTCCTCTGTTTATCCCTCTTCATCTTGAGGCCATGCTAATTTAAGTATCAGATGGCCACATGTGCACACGCATACACACGTTCACACAGATAACGCTTTTGATAAAGTGATAACACTTTTGAGTGTTTTTTTTTTTTAATGTTACTGGTGCACAACTCAAACCATTATGACACTGAATTTAAGTACTTAATATTTGTGGATCTCAATTTTCTTCTCTGTAAACAAAGATGGCAATGCATGTCCCAAGAGGTCAAAAGGAGGTTTCCATGAGATAATGTGAGTAAACTCCTAATAGAGTGCCCTCTCTCCATTAGCTCCTCAATCAGCTCCCTGTTTTGGTACTATTTACTGATTTTTCCTTAGATTGCACAACTTAAACTGTTCAGGAGCCAGCAAGCTAACTCTCAGTGTCTCTTTCATTAGGACTCATCATCAGACATCTGCTTATTTGCTCATACTCATTATCCATATGCTGAACTAAAAAAAAAAACTGTCAGTCAAATACAACAGAACAGGCCAAAAAGGGACATTTACTGTACAGCATGCTACCACAGGCAAAATTGAATTCAAAAACAAAGGCAGATGGACACACTAATTGGCAAAGCTGATAGCACACCTTTTGTTAAGTCTCTTCAATAATGAGTAATTATCGGGATATATAGAGAATGAAATGAACACTGCATGAGCTCCCAAAATTCTTCAGCAAACTACACTGGAGCCTCCTAGAGCCGTGTGTCATTTTTCAACATACTTACATAAATGCTGGTGTTATAGTTTCCTCCAAAGCAGAATAACCACATAAGAACTGAAGAATATAAGAACAAAGATTAGCATTAGTCCTGAAAGAAATTTCAGGCAATATACTTCTCATTTGGCAGGCTAGGCTTCAAAGAGTTTTCGGTGACTTGGGGATGGGGAGAAAGGTTCTGCTGTCCAAAAAATACTTCCCCACCTACTCAATGATGCACTCAATCACTTTATCAGGACCTGTTCCAATCACCCTGTGGCTCCGATTTGCAGTGCTTGACATGGGTGGTTCTGCCAGTGAGTTTGGTAGGAGATTCACGGGAAGTTTTCAGTGTCCTCAGTTTCTGCATCCTCGTGGGGACCAGTCAACCTCCCCAGCCTTTTCTGTCTATTCGCCGAGCCCATAGACCAATCCCAATGCCTCTCAGGTGGGAGGCAGGTAGAGGAGCCCCAGGTGTGTGACAGATGACTCACCATGGGGAAGCTGGGCAGGAAGGTTACTCAGAGCAAGACACGAAGTGGGGTGAGTTCACACAGCCATGGCCACGGCGGACCTGGAAGCATGGGGTGAAGGGAAGCAGCAGTAGGAGGGAGGGCCTTTCAGCTCGGACAGAGGCAGACAAGTCAGAGAACAAGCTGGGCCTCCCACACACAAGATACGACTGGAAGCCACGACACTGAAGAAGCCCAGGCACACAAGGGCAATTACAGGGCTACTTGCCCATCTTGGAGTTTGATTTTGTTACAAAGCTACTGACATTTGTCATATTTAATAATTTAAATTCAATACAAACATGTTCAAACTACCATGGTGTGGATGCACCATCAGGGTAGCCCATGCAAGTCTTGGTCTCTAAACCAAGAAATCGGTGTGGAGCCTGGGACATGGGCAGCCCTGAACCCACTGAGCAAATGAGGGACTAAGTGAATGAGCGGTAAAGACAGCAAACACCACTGCTTTCTTCTGTGCTTTGAGAAAATTGTACAAGACACAACAGAAAAAAGGAACTCCAATCTGACTTCTTCGAATGGCGACTGTCTCCTTTTGCCACTCCTTCCTCTTGGTGTATTCACGGCCTGTGTCCTTAAAAATCTCTTATGGGTTTCTCTTGAGATCAACACTTAGCTCGCCAGTCTATAATCTTCCTACTTCTGAGTCATGGAAACCCTTGGGAAATTCGTAAGACCCTTGACTAACTCTATGGAATGTTCTTTGAAAGTAGATTGAAGTATTAAAAACTGTAACTATTTGTATTCTTTTTAAAGTAAATGGCATCAAAAGCTGTGTGGTCCCTTTTTCATAAAATAGGCCTATACTAAGAAAATAGGAAGTGGGGCACAAGAAGGATCTCTCATCAAAGTCATGTCGAAGACAGTGAGCAGCGTGTTTGCTGTGTTTCTTCAGCAATAGACAAGAAGAAGAAACATGCCTCTCAGGGCCAAATGAGAAGACCGAGTGCCATGAGGGTCACCAGTGAGTCCACCCTGTGGAGCGTGCACTGCAGACTGTCAGCAGCTCATCCCACCCTTTGACACAGTTTCCCGGTTCTGTCCATGGAGATGAAATGAGCTGAGAGCCAGCTCTTGGCATCCAGCCCTCCAGCAGATGAACAGGACCGTGCCTGGCTGGGCCGACAAGGCCCTCCCCAGGCACAAGACCAGAAGCTGTCCCTGCAGTACTTGGCACTGTCTCAGGGAATAGAGGGGCACTAAGAGCCTTAACTAAGAGCCCTGTCTCTTGGTTTCCTGAAACTTCTAAAGCCCTTAAAATCTATTCTCCTTATCCAGACACAGAAAGAAAAATACTGCATGATCTCACTTAAATGTACAATCTAAAAAATAAGTCAAATAAATGGAATCAGAGAGTAAAATGGTGGTTACCAGAGGTGGGGAGGGGGAGGAATGGGAAGAAGTAGGTCAAAGGGTACAACTTGCAGTTAGGGAGGATGAATAATCTAGAGATCTAAGGTACAGCATGAAGACCACAATTAATATTGCATTAGATACCAGAAGTTTGCTAAGAGAGTAGCTGTTAGGTGCTCTTACCACACGTATACACAGAAAAGCAACTATGGAAAGTGATGGATATGTTAATTTGCTTGACTATGGTAATCAGTTCACTATGATACACATATTAAAACATCTTGTACACCTCAAATGTATACTATTAAAATCTGTGGGAGTCACACACATACTCTCACTCTTAACATTAAAGTTGGAGTAAATGCTCTTCTGCAGTAAGTCTATTTTCTGTTAAATCTCTCTCTACACACACACACACACACACACACACACACACACACACACAGAGTCAGTCCTCCATCTCCCTGGATTTCCAATTGTGGATTCAACAAACCAGGGATCAAAAATATGTGAAAAAAAATTGTGTCTGTACTAAATATGTACATGTTTTTTATTGCCATCATTTCCTAAACAATGTAGGTTATATGTAAATACTACACTATTAGCAATAAGGGATGTGAGCACCGGTGTTTGGTGTCCTTGAGGGCCCTAGAACCAGTTCCCCAGAGATATAAAGGAAAAACTGGGTATGTACAGTCCTCTCTTCTCTCTCTCTAATTATATACATATTTATATTATATTATATATTATATATTAAACATATATATTTATATATGTATGTTTATACACATACATATACACATATATGGAACTTAAATTATATATCTATATTTACTTATACGCACACACACACTTATGTATGTATTTATACACATACGAGCCAACCTCAGTCCTGCTGGAGGCCTGGACACTCCTTCCCCAGCCGCTCCTGTAGCTCCTCACTCCTTCCAGGTCTCAGTTTAAACTTCATCAGAGAGGCCTTCCTGGCCGTTCCAGGAGACCACACACTGAGGCTGTAATCTCTCCACTCTCACCTGATCATCCTCCATCTTAGCTCTTCCCATCTCCTGGCATTTGTCCTCTCTGAAGACAGGGCATTTTACAGTTCCCTATCAGCTGCCTGGATCCCACGGTTATGCCTGGCATGTGGTCGGTGCCCAATAGATACTGGTGGAAGCCAGGGAAGGAGAGGCACAGAAGGTCAGTAGAGAGGTTGTTTGTGATTGCTTGGCCAGGCTGCCAAGGGTCTGTCCTCCGTGTGGCCGAGTCATTCAACTCTACTCAGTTTGGAGAGCTCTTCAGTATCTTTTCAGTGAATTTTTTTTTAAAGAAAACCAGGGTTCAATTATGTGATTTGCAGCCAAAGACCCTGGGTGGACACACCCCAAGTGTTCTCCTATCCCTGTGACACCCAAGCTTCCTCCTAGCACATGCTTCCTTGCCACCTGGTCTTCTCAGTCCCTATGTCCAGCCATAACCCAGGCCCTTCCACTGACTGGTGGTGTCATCTTAGAAGCCATTAACTGCTCTGGGTCTCCGCTCACTTGTCAGTCTCATAGAGATTTCAGTCACCTCCTTCCTGGCGCTGCTGTCTTGGGTTTAGGGACACATCTAGGGAAATATCTTACATAAAGAGAGAGCTTCATCAGCACAAAGCATTATAAAGTCAGGTATGTGAAGTTTTAATTGAAGAAAGGAGGTGTATTAGTCCATTTTCATGCTGCTGATGAAGATATACCCAGGACTGGGCAATTTACAAAAAAAGAGGTTTAATTGGTCTCACAGTTCCACATGGCTGGGGAAGCCTCACGATCATAGTGGAAGGCAAGGAGAAGCAAGTCATGTCTTACATGACAGCAGCAGGCAAAGAGAAGATGAGGAAGATACAAAAGTAGAAACCCCTGATAAAATCATCAGATCTCACGAGACTTATTCACTGTCACGAGAACAGCATGGGAAAGACTTGCCCTCCTGGTTCAATTACCTCCCACCAGGTCCCTCCCACAACATGTGGGAATTCAACATAAGATTTAGGTGGGAACACAGCCAAACCATATCAGGAGGAAAAAAGAGAAAGAGTAAGAGCATCATGGGATCAGGGTGCATGGAATTAGGAGGCTGGAGTTTCCTAATTGTAGCTGTTTCTTAGCGGGCTCTAAGACCTTCCTGTTGTCATGCGTCTAAACTTTTATCATTTAAATAAGACCTAGGGTCTACATTTGAAAGGGTTTATGTAAAGTTTAGGAATGTTCTTGAAGAAAGTTGACACATCTTAACATATTTCCTTTTGGCCTTCTAGCATAAGGGCAGATGAGGATGGAGGAATCTCAGTCTCCAGTCACCCCATGAAAATACTGACCTAGTTTCGACTTACTAGCACTTCCTACTTATGGAAGCAATGAATGGATGATCATCATTTCACCTGTTATTAACAATTTCTAAGTAGTCTTGCCATACCCACAGAGGACTTGGAGTGAATGCAGAGATAATGACATGCATCATGAACCTTTATTTCTCACAAAAATGAGGTATTTTGAACCATCCACCTTCAGGGTTAGGCCAGCTCTTGGAAATTGACTTTTGGGATAAACAGCTGCATGTGGCCTCTGCCCTTTCTCCACAGCCTCCAGCCCAGGTCTATGTGTTGAGCACTATAAAACCTAGCACCAAAAATAAATATGAAGGGGGCATCCTCACTAATGGAAGAGGCTCCAAAGGAAAAATACTTCTAGTACCCTCTGCCCTTCCTCCTAATCCTACCTGGTCCCCATGTTTTTTTTTTTTTTTTTTTAATTACTCTCTGGACTTATTTATTAAGGGTGAATTTGGCTAGAGATCCTATGATATTAATCTTTTTGACCAAGAGTTGGTTCCTTACTCTATGTGGAAAACTAGGGGGTCGATATGGATCTCCAGGCATATCCTGCATCAGAGGCATTCAAGTCAGAGTGACTCCATCTTGAGTGAGGGCTAAGAAAATGAGGCTGGACTTGCTGGGCTGCATTCCCAGAAAGTTAGGTATTCCTAGCCTCTAGATGTTTGCATTTAAGGGAACAGATTGATAATGTCAACTAAACAGACCCAGACTTGGGAGTGTCCCAGTATCTCAATTTCTTGAGAACAAACACATTCCTAATTTTGCTTTAAAGAAAATAGTAACAATTCTTGCAAAATATAGCAATTAAGAAAATTAATCCTTTATCACAAACCCTTGTAGCAGAGCACATCTCCCCATTGTCTTTTTTATCCTATATAAAAAAGGTAGACTCATTCCTCCTCTTACTTTTGGGAATGCCCTACTCTGTCTATGGAGTAGCTGTACTTTCACTACTTTACTTTCTTAATAAACTTACTTTTGCTTTTCACTGTGGACTCGCCCTGAATTTTTTCTTGCATGAGATCTAAGAACACTCTCTTGGGGTCTGAATCGGGATCCCCTTCCTATAACACCTGAACAGGGGCAGCACCCACCACCTGGGTCCTGCCTCAACTGCTCAGTGCGGCATCACTCCCAGCCAGGGGCCTGTTGCTCCTTGGTCCTGGCCTCCCAAAACCACTACCTAATAAGTGGGGACTGTGGTGGGGAAGGTAACTGCCATTGGCTGTAATGCCTTTATCTTGCTTAGGGTCAACAGAGCTGGCAGTACAAAAATCTAATTATTTTCTGGTCAGACTCTGGGACTTTTAACACAAATTGTGTTTTCCTAGACACTGAGCAGGATCCATGAAAGAGAAACAATAATATTCTGCAGGATAAATATTCTATACATAAGTTAAACATGTTCTACCTTTTCTCAAAGCCAAAAACATTATTATATAATAACAACAAGAACTTTGAAAATTATGCTTTCCATACATTCTCAAGAAAAGGAAACCATCTTCTACATTGGGCTTCCTATTCCCGGGAGAACTTGATTGTGTTGCTTCCCACAAGGAAGCCAGGAGGGACTAGAACATCAAATAAACTGATTTTGAAACAAAACGACATTCACCAAAGGTTGTTCAGATAAAGAACAATTCTTTCTGTGGCTCTCACAGCTTCCCCAGTGGCCTTTAACACGGGTGCAGTTGGTGTGTGGAATATCGCTGCTATCTGGAGTCACGTTTGGCAAGCACAGGCAGCTCAGTCACATTAAACAGATTCATTTAACAATCCAATGAACCAAATGGCACACACAGCCAACAGGGGGCTTAGTGGGAAGCAAGTCTATCTGAGCAGGCCCCCGCCTCTCCCTTGAGGCTGGAGGAATCAAACAAAGCCAGCCCTTTCCAAGGAAGCTGGTGACTGGCCTCCACCTATCTCTCCCAAACACCTGGCCCTGTCTTGAAATGCCACAGATATGCCCCCAGGCACTCTCCCCTCATCTTGGCCATGATCAAAAGATCACAACAGACAGAGGCCCTAGAAAATCTAAGTCCTGTTTGTTTTCAGGATTAGCATCATGGAATACTATTTTGACATATTTATAGCAGGTCAATGGCCTTCTTCAAAGAAACAGAACCTTTAGCCTTGTAAAAGAATGTGTAGATTTGGAGAGTTAGAAAGAACAAGGAGGTATCTAATTAGTATCACCTCTCCAGCATCCCAGCCAAGAGGTTAAATGATACCACGCCTGGCCATGCTGCTGCTTCTCAAGAAGCTCTTTCTATCTGCCATAGATTTATGAAAACGTGCTTCCTGGTGTTGATTTGAAATTGCTCTTGGAGTTTCACTACTTTTCTCAAACAGTGGATCTCTCCTTAATTCCATGATTTTTTTTTACGTTTTTTTTAAAAACTTCCAAGCTGTTTAGCATTTACTAATCCATGTCATTCAAAGATTCTTCTTTTTGATCACTGGGTCCCTCCAGTCTCTATAGGACTTCTTAGTTATGTGCCCTCCATGCTGTATGCTCCTTTTTACAATCGGAAGTCATTAGATAGCTCCTGTAACAGGATGAATCCCAACAGGAAACAGGATGATTCAAGGAAGGTTATTTACAAAGGGACCAATTATGACGGTGTGGGTGTAGATGGGGGAGCCGGGAGGGGGGCGGGGAATGACAGGGCCAGGAGCAGCACAGATGCTATCACTCTCAGGCTGGGAAAGGTGGTGGGAGGAGGAAGGTACCAGAACCCTAGAGCCCAGAGAGTGGTGGCCTGGAGGTGGGCAGTGACTTGTGAAGGAGGCACCTAGACAATGCCAGAGAGAGCCAGGGGAATAAATCCCTGCCTGACCCGCCTCCCTCCAGCTGTTCTCCTGTAGGGCGAGGGGTCTCTTTTGTTTATTTTATTTTATTTTATTTTATTTCATTTCATTTTATTTTATTTTAAGTGACAAATAATAGATCTACAGAAGCACTGCCCTTATTCTCAACTCCTCTTTCCCAGGTTTTGGTAACCCATAGTCAACTGCAATATAAAAATATGAAGATATTGTAAGAGAGAGAGAGAGGAAGAGAGAGGGAAAGACCATATGCACTTAATTTTTATTATAGTATATTTTTATAATTTTTATATTTTATTATTAGTTATTGTTACTCTCTTACTGTGCTTGATTTCTAAATTAAACTTTGTCATAGGTATGTATGCGTAGGAAACATAGTACATGTAGGGTTTGGTGCTATTCAGTCTCAGGCATTCACTGGAGGTCTTAGAATGTATTCCCTATGGACAACAGGGACTACTGTAACATCCATGGGATACAATGTGATGTTTTGGTCCATGTTTATATTGTGGAATGATTAAACCAGGCTAATTAACATAACCATCCCCTCATATGCTTATCATTTCTTTGTGGTAAGAACATTCAAAATATATCCTTTTAGCAATTATTAAGTACACAATACATTGTCATCGACTGAAATAC
Organism: Hylobates moloch; assembly: GCF_009828535.3. Taxonomy (NCBI): domain Eukaryota; kingdom Metazoa; phylum Chordata; class Mammalia; order Primates; family Hylobatidae; genus Hylobates; species Hylobates moloch. The sequence goes on from NW_026652276.1 coordinate 117,833,782, forward strand.
CCTGCTGTACAATAGATCATTAAAACTTATTCTGCCTGCCTAACTGAAACTTTGTACCCTGTGACCAACATCTCCCCATTCTCCATCCCCTCACCCTCTGCTACACCCTACTTCTGATAACCACCAATCTATTTTCTACTTTCATAAATTCAACTATTTTTGCTCTCATATATAAGTGAGACCAGGCAGTATTTGCCTTTCTGTGCCTGGGTTATTTCACTACAGGCAGAAGAATGAAATTAGGCCCTTATCTCACCCTATCTACAAGAATCAACTCAAAATGAATGGAAGACTGAAATGTAAAACTTGAAAATATAAAACTACTCAAATAAAATAGGGGAAAAGCTCCATGACACTGGTTTGGACAATGATTGTTTTGGATAGAACTCCAAAAACACAGCAATGAAAGCAAAAATAGACAAATTGGACTACATCAAACTAAAAAACTTCACAGCAAAGGAAATAGTCAACAGGGGAAGAGACAACTGACAGAATGGGAGAAAATATTTACAAACAGTATCCAACAAGAGGTTAATATCCAAAATATATAAGGAACTCAAATAATCCAATAGCAAAATAAAAATCCAAATAATCTAATTTAAAAATGGACAAAAGACCTGAATAGATATTTCTCAAAAGAAGACATACAAATGGCCAACAGCTACTTTTAAAAATGATCAACATCACTAGTCATCAGGGAACTGCAAATTGAAGCCACAATGAGATACCTTCTCACACCTGCCAGAATGGCTGTTATTGAAAAGATTAAAGGTAAGCGTTGCTGAGAATGTACAGAAATGGAACCTTGCACACTGTTAGTAGGAATGTAAATTGGTAGAGCCACTAGGAAAAACAGTATGGAGGTTCCTCAGAAATCTGAAAACATATCTAGCAATCCTTCTTCTGTGTGTGTGTCCAAGGAAATTGACATCAGTATCTTGAAGAGATATCTGCACGCCCATGTTCACTCCATCATTATTTACAAGAGTAAAGATATGGGTCAACCTAAATGTCCATCAGTGGATGAGTGGGGAAAGAAAATGTGGCTTATATGCACAATGGAGTACTATTCAGTGATAAAGAAGAAGAAAATGTTATCATTTCAGATGACATGCACGAATCCAGAGGGAGTCTATTGAAGCCTCCCACAAAGTCAAATCTAAGAGAAGGCAGGGAAGGGAGGAGTGCGTCTGGTGGCAGGTGCCTGTGCAGCCCCTGGACTCAAAGGGGACTCTCCTTGTCACTCCCATGTACGTGTGCAGTAAATTCCCTTCTGAGGATCTTCTCACCTCATGGGCGTTTTGCTCTCCCATTCCTGGTATCATGGCTTGGAGTCTTGTCTACCTGTCCCGGGAACTTTCTGAAATGTGTCTTCCTGCAGTCCTGGTGACTCAGCTGAGGAGCCCTCTCCCTGGGGATGATCATTAATCATAGCTTTGCATACTGCCCTCTGGACTCCTCCTGTCATTGCCCTGTCACCTAATAATGTTGGCCAAGGCAGGGACTCAGGGTCAGGAAACCTGGGTTCTAACTGGACAAAGGCAAGCCTGGGCCCCTGGCTAGTGTGTAGGCCAGCTATTTCAGAATAGCCAAGGGCCTGAGTCCACTTAGAAGGAGGAGGCCTTCGCTCAGAGCTGAGACAGCAAGAGACTTTGGGAGGAAGGCAGAGGCTCCTGCTCCAGTAAACAGCACTTGTCACAGATTGGAAGTGGTCAGTAATTCTGCTTCTGTGAGGATGCAGCAGCTGCAAGGTCCACAGCTCTGACCACAGGGCCTGTAGGCAGCCCCGGGCAGCAATGTCAACAGGCTCCTGTAGAGACAGACAGCAGTGGTCAAGTGACAGCACCCAAAGGGATGAGCTTGGCATTGCTTAGGAACACACGTGAGACATCTCTGAAGACAGAGTCTGGGAAAGACAAGAGCTTGGATCGGGGAAGGGGAACAGATCATCTGTGACAACTGAGAGTCCACCTACATCTGAAGGCAAGTGCATTAAAGAAATGCATGCTGGGCTTCCATTCCTCAGGACTGGGCATGACAACAGTGTCCCTACCTATCCTCGTTGTTGCTGTTGTTTGTTTCATTCTCCCTTTGGGAGAAACAGCAGGTACTAAGCTGATTTAAAACCTTGTCAGAGTCCTTGCTGTTAGCCCAAGGTCGTGTCCGCAGACGGCTCAAGATGTGACCTTGTCCTCGGGCTACTTTGTGTGATCTGTGCACTAGCATTATGGAAGCCCTTCCTGTTATACTCACTCTTTCTGGTCATGGATTTCTATACAATTTTGTTTTTCCTCAACTTTCAAAGCTACTCTCTCCTCCCTGTGAAACAAGCCCATTGTTTATAAAATAGCCTCTCATTCCAGCAACACTCAGGTCACATCGAGGCCCTGAGTGTTGTTCTCCCCAGTTCTCTCTGGTCACTCTGTGCCCGGGTTCGATGGGAATTACTCCTGAAAATAGCTCCTTTATTCTCCTTGGGACCTGAGTTTCCATAATGTCAGAGCTATGGTTTGAATGGTCCCTCCAGAATGCATGTTGAAACACGATCCCCAACGTGCCAGTGTTGAGAGATAGGGCCTTTAAGAAGTGATTGGATTATGAAGGCTCTGCCCCCATAAATGGATAGATTAATGGGTTATCACGAGAGTGGGGCTAGTGGCTTTATAATAAGAGAAAGAAAGACCTGACCTAGCACATAAGCGCACTCAGCCCCCTCACCATGGGATGCCCTGCACAGCCTCAGGACTCAGCAGAGTCCCCACTAGCAGGAAGGCTCTCATCAGACACAGCCCTCTTGACCCTGGACTTCTCAGCTTCCGCAACTGTAAGAAATAAATTTCTTTTCCTTATAAATCACCAAGTTTCAGGTATTCTGTTGTAAACAACAGAAAATGGACTGAAACATTCAGTTTCCACCAACATAAACTGAAAGTCTGTCCAAGTCTCTGGCAGGGAAATGCCTATGGCTGTTTCTTAGAAAAGCTACTTAACTACCACAATCCAGTTTCTTATTTGTAGAACCGAAAGATTCCACTAAAGGATCTCCACCCAAAATTTGATGGGTGCACAGCCCAGCATACAGAAATGATGTTAGAACAATGCCTTCCTTTCACACTTCCACCACACTGGCAGCACTGTCCCTTGCTTCACCTGCAGCTTCTCACTCCCAAATCGACCTGCAGAGACTTCATTGAAGTAGGTGACTTGGTGATTCCCATCACAAAGGAAGAGGGGGAAGAAATCCTCCGGCAGACAGTGCCCAGCAAAGAGGTGGTCCTACCTAAAAGGCTGCCAACCATGTAGAAGAGAATCCAAGACAGTCCCATGCCTCCTCACTGGGATTCCCTGGTGGTGACACTATATCTCTCTTGATCCCAGAACACAATTGCCCTGGGACATCCCATTATCTCCAAGATATTGGCTTCTTCACAGAACTCTTCTAAAGTGTGCTTATTTGTTGTCCTTTTCCCCAGCGGACTTCAAAGCTCTTGAAGCACTCGCATCATGGAGCCCTCCCAAGATGGCCAGAAAACTTTACCAAAGAAAGCACCTAGAAATTCAGGCAAAAGCAGATGGAAACATGGATATGGAAATGTTGACCCAATTTCCTTTACCATGAAATGTTTTAATTTTATTCCACTTCTTCAAAAAGGAAGCCCCTCAAGACTCTAGGCCAAGTAGTCTCTGACCTCTCTCTATCTCCTTCAGTTCTCCCTTCTCTCTCATGTTCCCAGGGGAAGGTGGACATGGTCCCCAGATTGAGGACACAGAAAGAGCTATTGAGGAAGTAGAGACTCAGGGCAAAGCAAATCTGTCCTTAAATGCCTTTGGACTGTCTATCTTTCTGTCATCCTCAGGTTTAATGAAAACCACTTCACACTGGCATGCATGCCGGGGCCTCTGAAAATAAGCAAGTCATTGACCGTGAGTGGCAGCTGCAAAAGAGGCTCAAATGCCTCTCTAGGCTACACAAGGTCTCTGGGATATTCACAAATTTTCCTATTAAAAGCCCATGAGCTCTCAGGAATGCCAGGCTTCTCCACACGTGTTCCTGCCTCAGGCTTTCCAAAGGGTTGGCTAGCTGTCCAGCATTCAGTATTTGGCCTCAGCTTCCCTCTCCATTATATTAATACATTTCCATCTGCCCTACTTCCTGTCTACTGGCTTTTGCTCTTTTTAGCCAAAGTGTAGACAGAATCACATTTTCCTCCTTTGGTTAAAGATGCCCTATGGTCATATCACATGTGCTTTAGCCTCCTTTTTTGCTTTATCTCTACCATTTAATTCAAGGCTTTTGTGAGACCTTTTGACATTTATCCCCCAAATTTTCCACTTACCTTACAAGGAAACAGCCTTTTTAGGACTTTGCAGAGTGCTTAGCCCAGTAAATAAATTACTTCTCTGCTGTTTATATGTTTGGGACAATGAAGACTCTTGTCAAGAAACAAGCACTTCCACCTGGCATTTATGATCAATTTCTGTAGCTATTTAACAAGGCCATAAGCTTTTTGGGAAAAATCTACCTACCTTTTTGTCTTCTACAATTCTTGGTTACTAAAAGTTCTTTTCTAGCATCATGAATAAAACATCAAGAATAATACACTGGTCTCTGTATTTTTTTATGAATCTTGGTTTTTCTATAGAATAAATACCCTTTGTATGTGTCTCCACTGTGCCCAGTTTCTTATGCAGCTCACTGGGAAGGTAGACACAGGGTCTCTGTGCCCATCCCATAAAGGGCCAACCAGCACTGCATGTTGGGAAAATGTGTAGAGATCAGTGCAGTGCAATCCTCACCAGAAAGGAGCTTTGTGCAAATTTTGAAGACAGAGGCAAATAGGTTTTTCCATATTTCATCGCATTAACTTGTTACAGCAAACACGCTGGACTTGTTTCTGGATCTGCAAGTATAGCCATCACAAATGAAGTCATGTTTTAAGAATAAATATTAAGCAAAACAAGCTGTAATGCTGCTCAGCTCATTACGGTTTTCTGAGCTGTGATTCAGCTGTCTGCTTCTGCTGTCCAGCAATGACTCAGAAACGATTGAATGACCACAATGAATCAAAGACCTGGTCCACGCTGAATTTGCTAAAACCATCATCCCTCAGATTTGGAAAAGTCAGACCCAAACAGCATGGGTCTCTTTGTGCCTTAATTACTGAGATAAGTGGACAATCCTTGGTTTCACTTCAACTGGCCCAAGGAAGCTTGGCTGGAGAGATTGTTTCCACTCTCCTGTAAGCTTATAAACAAATCAGGAATAATCTATCTTCCTTGGCTCAAGCTTGGTTCGTTAGCAAAGCCAGAAAACAAGGCTCCATGCCAGCCACCACAGCTACGTGCCATGTGACTAACCAGCACTAGCAACATATGTACTTGGGTATCCAAGAGCCCACCACAAGGGAAGCCCCCTTAGACTGGAGGAATGGGGGAGCTGGAGGAGACCCACCAATCATGTCTCTGGCCTCTCTCTATAGACAGACTCAGGGCTAGGCAGAAGAAATAAGATACAGGCAAGAACTAATCTCAATCCCTCCTAATTCACCCACAAAAGCCAACAGAATTCAACATGCATGACAAGACTCTTAGAGTGGACATTTTCAGTTCTCTGTGGGCAAAGACATCAGCAACAGGCCAATCTCCCCCTACTTGCCCTCCGAGTGCTCCTGATGGCTGTGCCAACCAGGATTCTATGAGAGTGATGACAGCTGACGCTAGCCCCAACTAAGCTGCCATTTGAGAGGAAAGGTCAAGAAATTTAGCCAGGTATCAAAGCACATTTTCATTAGAACCTTGCCTACCCCGCCTCTAACCTTGACCCTGGGTTTGTACTCAGCAATGCCAGTGCACCCCAGAGGTCCACCTCCAAATTCAACTCTGAGTTCACTCCTCATGGGTATATTCTCACTTACACAAGCTCATTAGAGCTGGGTTTCTAGTTCTTGTAAATCAATAGAAATAAGTCTATTTTAACTTACTTGAAGAAGCAAATTTAATAACTCTAGGACCAAAGAAAAATAGCATATTCTAATCAGCTCAAGGCTCTATCCACTGCATTTAGAACAGTGCTTTCCAATGAACATTTGCCTCCTTTTTTGTTTTTCTCTTTACTGGGATTTACAGATAAAGGTGTATGGCCATCCTGGGAACTTCAGAGATAAAGTTCACTCAATCCTCACCAGAAAGTAGCTTTGTGAAAAAAGTGAAGAAAAAGACAAATGGATCTTTCCTTTAGATATGACTTGCCTAAGGCTACTTGACTACACAGTGGTGGAGCCTGGTTTTCAACTGAGAGTTTTGTGGCTCCTGGTTTAACACTAGTTCCCACTATATCATGTTGCCTCTGTACTGTAGTATTTCAGCAAGTGGTTATCAGGTGGCTATGCTGGACCAGCCACTAAGGTAGGTGCTGGAATCCAGAGATGAGTACGGTAGTTTCATCCCTGTCCACAGGTGCTCATGGCCCCAAGTACAAAGTGGCCCCTGGAAATAAGAGGCAGCTGCTCCCTGAGTACAGCCTCAAGTGACAAATCAGCATTACGCAGGTGACTCTAGGTGGGTGGCACAGGTGCTTCTGACAAAGCCTCTGCAGAATCAATGTGGAAGGGCACTGCACAGCCCATTGAGACAGACAGTTCTGGTCCCAGAGTTTGGTTAGAACAGCGTGCACACACACAGAAGCACCAGAGGATTTGTTAAGGCACAGATTCCTCCCACCTACCCCCACCTCAGACCCCTGATTAGGGAGGGCAGGGCAGGGCTTGGGGAATGTGCACTTCTAAAACATTCTCAGGGGATGTTGATGCTGCTGGTCTGGGACCACCTGTGACCCACTGGGATAAGAGGCTGAAGAAGAGGGAAGGGGCAGAGGCTCAGAGCACTGCTTCTCTTCCTATGTTAGAGGAACAAACTACGGATCTGACGGAGAGGTCAACTGGTTAATTAATGTGTGACGTTGTTAGGAATGAAGACAGTGAAGTATGACTTTTGCCTTCATGCACCATCTTATTTTCTCCTTCTCCTCTTCTCAGCAATCCAAACCCCACATGAAGAGCATTCATTAATGTCAGCTTCTCTCTCTCTCTCTATCTCTCCCTCCCTCCCTGCTGCTTTCCAGGAAGTTTCCCTAACATGGTGACATTCATGTGCAGGAATTCAGCCTTACCACCACTCACAAAGAGCAATCCCCAGGGAAAGAGTGAAGATTTAAGTCAAAAGAACTAAGCAAGAATGGAAAACACTCAAGCATCAATGGAAAAGAAATTTGGGAGATTTTTCCTGATGATTCCAGATTAAAACACGACAGGACCAGTGTCTGCTCTCTGGATTTGGTAATAATAGTAGAAGCAGAAAGTAGGCAGTGGTGAAAAGTGGTAAGTAGTCACACATCACAGTAGCTCTCTACCGACACTACACACAGTAATGCCCAGTGTCTACCGGCTACACGAGACCAAATCAACTCTACCCTCAACACTATTGTGTTGTTACATGGGTATTTATTACTTTCTTGTCTTCCTCCTGCATTTGCACTACCTGTGCTGCTATTGTTAACAAATATTTTAAAATCTATATTATATTATTTAATCCTGTTAACGGCTCTGTTAAGTCAGCTGGAGAGCTGTTATCTTTGATTAAAAAGATTTGACATCCAGAAGTTACTTACGCAGAATTCCTTGTAAGCATAATCCAGCTGGCTTTGAACTTGGCACTTGTGACTTCTACCCTGTCACTTCCTCACTTTGCCATCCATAAACTTGTATAGAAAAAAGATTCATGAATACCACAGCCCACTAAAACAGCCTATTGCCCCACTAAAAACTCATTTTATTATAGACAAACGTTTTAAAGAGCAAAGGAATGACAGTCAATCCTTGATTTTTTACATAATGCAGTCTTGCGTTTCATGCAGGGCCTCAAAGGGGTCTAAGAGAGTGCTCAGAAACAGGCCACACACATGTGGAAGCTGGACACAGGACAGAGGTGGCCCCATATGCCACAGGGAAGGGGGTCTTTGCAAGAAATGGAGTAGGAAAAATTGCACATGTGTTTTTTAAAACGTGAAATGGGATTTCTACCTCACACCAGACACAAAAATTGACCCACCTCCATTCATAAAAGATATCAAAAAGAGGCCAGGTGCAGTGGCTCATGCTTGTAATCTTAGCACTTTGGGAGGCCAAGGCGAGCGGATCACCTGAGATCAGGAGTTTGAGACCAAACTGGCCAACATGGTGAAACCTCGTCTCTAATAAAAATACAAAAAAATTAGCCAGGCATGGTGGCACATGCCTGTAATCCCAGCGACTCAGGAGGCTGAGGCAGGAGAATCACTTGAACCCAGGTGGCAGAGATTGCAGTGAGCCAAGATCACACCACTGCACTCCAGCCTGAGTGACAGAGCAAGAATCTGTCTCAAAAGAAAAAAAGAGAGAGAGCGGTAATTCACATCACGAAGTAGGAGAAGATATCTCCTCTAGTTAAAACAAAGGACTAATATCTAGGGTATATGGAGATCGACGCATCTACAAGAAAAAGACACACAAAGCAATAAAAAATAGACAAAACGTTTGAACAGGTTTTTTACAAGAGGGGAAATCTAAAGGGTCAGTACATATGTGAAAAAGTTGATAACCTTTTTAGTAATAAATGAAATGCAGATTAAAGTTACAATGAGATACAATTATACTCCTACTAGATTTAGAAAAATAGAAATGTCTTTTAACACTAAGTATTTATAACATCACAGAACAATGTGAACTCCCATTTAATGCTCTTTGGAGTTTGATATAAATACTTCAGAAAACTTTTTGATATTTTCTGCTAAATTTAAAGATGCATATACCCTATGGCCAAGCAAGTCCATATTTGAAAATACATAAAGTTATGTACCCCAGAGAAACTTATAGGAAATGCATCCAAATATATGTAAGCTAGTATTCAAAATGTCCAAAAATTGAAAGCAGCCCATACATCTATCTGCATTAAAGTGGATGTGTTGTGTTATGTTCATACAATGAAATAATATAGAGCAGTTGTAATCAATGAGCAACACACAATATGAATGAATTTAACAAAAGACATATTGAGAAGAAAATAATCTACCATGTGATCCCACTTCTATTGTATAAAATCAGTGAAAACATTACAGCCAGCCCTCTGTATCCACGAGTCTCACATTCACAGACTCAATCAATGGTTGATCAAAAACTTTTGGGAAAAATATCAATAAAAAATAAAAATACAAGAATAAAAAATAATGCAAATAAAAAATATAGTATATCAACTATATACTATATTTAGTATATGGCATTGTATACTAATGCAATGGCATTGTATCGGGTACCAATAATTAACTTAGAAATGACCGAAAGCATATGGGCGAATGTGCATAGGTCATATGGAAATAATACACCATTTTGTATCAAGGACTTGAGCATCCTTGGATTTCGGTACCCACAGGGTGTCCTGGAACCAATCCCCCATGAATACTGAGGGAAGACTGTATCATAAGGGATATGCACAGGGAGGTAACGCAACATAAAGAAAGCATGAGACTGACTGATGTAGATGTTCAGGACAGTGATTACCTTTAGTGAGAGGAAGGATGTTGCGATGAAGAAATAGCACAAAAGGGTGTGTGTGCTGTATTCTCATCAAGGCCGACTTTATGGCTGCAACCAGCACCATTGCACAAAGCCCACTCTTAGAAGACCCTGTGTTTGGTTTAATGCTCTGCCTCTGTCATCTTGCAATTGTTTTTTTGTTTGCTTGTTTGTTTGTTTGAGATAGAGTTTCACTCTTGTTGCCCAGGCTGTAGTGCAATAGCATGATCTCCACTCACTGCAACCTCCGCCTCCTGGGTTCAAGCAATTCTCCTGCCTCAGCCTCCCAAGCAGCTGAGATTACAGGCATGCACCACCACTCCCGGTTAAATTTTTGTATTTTTTTAGTAGAGACGGGGTTTCTCCATGTTGGTCAGGCTGGTCTCCAACTCCTGACCTCAGGTGATTCACCCGCCTCGGCCTCCCAAAATGCTGGGATTACAGGTGTGAGCCACTGCACCTGGTCAAACTTTTTTAATTTTTTAATAAGGGGCCTCGCACTCTCATTTTGCACTGAGTTCCATAAATAACATAGCCATTCTTGATTTTTGTTACAGGGTATTTGCTGTATAAGCTTCACCTTAGTGTTCTGTGCACTTTTAAGGAGTGTGTGTTATATTTAATAAAAGAAAGTCATTAGAAAAACACTATGAAAAAATTATTTAAAACAGAGGGGTTGTGGGTTAGGCCACTGATACGGTGCCAGTAATGATGTTCTCTAAACTGTACTGAAAATTTTCTCAGGGTAACTCTCACTAGTTTTTCCTCAGTAAGGGACACGGGGGCAAATTGAATTGTTTTCCAACCTCTATCAGCCTGTGAACTACTCTCTTCATCTGAATCAAGTCAATTCTCAACCCATAATTTTTATGTATTAAGTCCATTCTGAAAGAAAGTGGGGAGAAAGGACAAATAAATAAATCATTGACAAAATGTAAATCATGACATCCCTAAGAGAAGACAGAGATGGAGAACGCTGCAGACTACTCTGGCCACCATTACCCAAGTTAACTTATTGCACCTGGAAAGGTTCAGAATGGATGAGTCTGAGAAAGTGAGTCACTGAACACATAGCTCTCCCCAAAGTGGAAAGAAAAGAGCTGAGGACAGCCAGCTTTAGATGGTGGAGAAGCACTGAAGGTACCTGGCACATGCACCGCCCCCAGGAGAATCCCAAGAGAATCGTGGAGAGACACAGAAGTGTCTAATCTAACACTGCAGGACAGAGATAGAGATGGGGCTGAAAGTCTCAGCACTCTAGGATGTAGAGGTGAGAGCCAGCCTGCAAGAACTTCTGTATTCACCGTCAACCTCCCAGTTTTCTCGCTAGTGAAGAGGGGCACACCCTCTTCACTTTCAAGGTTAGGCAGCCAGGGCGGGTCCCAGCTTGAGCTTAGGCCGTATCTCCTCTTGGGATTCACATGTGGCCAAGGGCTATGGCAGGGTGGTGGTGCAGTAGCCTTGCCTCTGTCTGCGTGAGCTGAACCGAGTTGGGATGGAGCTAAATTGACATCCCTTTCTACTCTCCCCATTTGGGGGTTCTTCAGGAACAGATGGAGAGACATCAGCCTTACACTCGGTTTTCTCCAGAGTTGTCTTAATATCTTCCCCAAGTCTTGTCCCCAGGAAATGAAAGCAGAAAACTGTCATAAAAGTGTATATGTAGGTCTCTGGCTTTTTAGAAACTTCCCCTTGCTAGGTTATAAACCCTCCGAAGGCTGGGTTTTTTCTTCTTGACCCAAGCTTATAGAGCACAGCCTGCTTCCTAATGAAGGATCCTTACAGTGGAGGAGGAGGGACCCAGCACTGGTCCAAGTGTCACCCTCGAGGAGCTGTGGGAGGTGGCCAAGGCATGAAACCCCTTTGCAACTATTTTCCAAATACTGGGAATCAACAAACAATCTCTCTCTAAGTGCCTTCCCATCCCAGAACTTTGGTCAGAAAGCTTTCCAGATCTACTTTTCTAAAAATGCCTGGGAAGGCTTGAAAAGGACGAGGAGTCACACCTAAATGTGAATGAAGGATCACAAACTATTGTGAGTACATGTGCCTCTTCGTGTATGTGCACATGTGTGTATGTACGTGTGTGTGTGCGCATAGGTGTGTACACATGTGTGCGTGTGTATGCAAGTGTGCACATGTGTGTACATGTGGGTGTGTGAATATATGTGTACGTGTGTGTGTGAAATGCAAAAAGAAACAAAAGAAAGCCTGCTCAAATAGAACAAGCTGGAGGTCTCCTTTGGGAGGCAGCGAATTTAACTTGCTGTGGATCTGGCTGTGAAGAAGAGTGAAGCCGTGGGAGTGAAGCATGAGGAGGAGAAAAATAAAGTAAAACAGGGAACTCTGCTATTTTAACAGTTTATAAAATTTTGTCTTTAAAATCTTTTGTGACTCTAAAAACAATTTCTGAGGAAGGAGGCTGCTGAGTATCGGGAAATGTTTAGTGAGCTGAGGGCCAGGGACCTTGCTTCCCACCCCCTCAATTATACCTCCCTGGCCACCAAGGACAGGCTTGGGTTTAAGAGGAGTAATCTTAATGCTAACAAAAGCAATTCACTACGTAATAAAATGTAACGCGGCGTTCCCTCCAGCCTCTTCCAGGCCTCTGCGGAATCCAGACTCAATCACCTACTGCTAAGGGCCGCCTGAGCTGTGGATGCGAAGAGACCTCCTACATGGGCCTTCTGGTTCTTACTGATTTATGACTTGGAGAGTGGATTAACTGCGTTGCTTCCATTTTGTCAACAGTAAAAAGGAGATAATGGTCCATTCCTCACAGGGTTTTATGAGGAATGAGTCAATAGTCATAAAGGGTTTAAAATGGAGCCTGCACATAGCGTACTTTGGCCAGCTGTGTGTCCTGGACTAAAGTTCTTAAGCCATGACCCCCTCATCTCCCACATTTGTAAAGTGAGGGTTCCCGCTCAGGCCCCAGTCACCACCAGCTTCCTTACATCCGGCCCCACCCAGCGGCACCGCGAGGACGATCAGCTACTGCCACGCCACCCCCAGCCACGGGCAGGCACAGCCAACAGGGGCACAGGGGGGCACAAGGCCATGTCCCCCCAGCTACGGGCATGCACAGTCAACGCTGGCACCGGGGGCCACACAGCCACACCAATCCAGCCACGGGCGGGCACAGCCAGCACGGGCACCAGGGGCTGCACAAATAGCCCCAAGCAGGTGTCAGCATATTTCCCTTCCATTTTTATGGTACAGTAGAAACTAAAAAGGGAAACTCAGAAAACCATCCCGCCTAAAAGGAAAAGCACACGTTAAGATGGTTTGAAGTCATGTCCAAAACCCTTCCATTCACTAAACCTCTGTCTTCTCATCTTGTAAAATGGGATTAAGTAAATGACAATGGTTCTCTCACAGGGTGGCTGTAGAGATTAAATAAGATAATGTACGTTGTAAAGCTCCCTGCGGCTGGCACCATATGTACATTTGATAGAACATGCTCTTATTCTCGTCGTCATCATCATCATCATGCCAGATACTGACTGGAAAGTCCATCCCATCTCTTGCTACCAAATTATCAGCTTTTCAAGGGCAAGGACTGTGTCTTCCTCATTCTGATATCCATCACACTACCCTACATCGTATAGTAACTGGTTAAAATTATGCTGTAATCTCACTAAGTTGAATAGTATATTTAGATAATTTGTCCTATTGGTTCTCAGCTCTGACTGTACATTTAAATCACTTCGACCAGCTTATAAAGTACCTGTGACAATTCTTTACCCCAAGCCAATTAAGTCTGAATTTCTAGAGGAAGTTTTCAGGCATCAATATTATATAAAAGCTCCCCAGAGGACTCTAAAGTGCAGCCAGAGCTGAGAACTAGTGTGCCTGTCACTCACTCCCTGTTCATCCATTTATTACTGACTGCTAGGTACCAGGTACGGCTGTGGGCAACGAAGACAAAAACATAAACCAGACGATGCTCACTCTCACAGCCTGCAGTGAACTATGCATAAGTCCTTCGTTAATAAATTATCACAGCATGGGTGTGAGTCCTGAGATGGAATCGTGTACGGTACACCTGCTAAAGGAGAACACAAAGTTCCTTTAGAGAAAGAGAGATTTTCAAATAAGGGAGAGGATTAGGGAAAATGAACTTCCGTTAATGGATTTTCATGATTATGCCTTCAGAGTTTATCCAAGATCATTGTTATGAGACACATCCATGTGGGGTCTGTTTATGAAATGAACACATTCCATTGTATGACATGTATATATCATTGTATGAAATATAGAAATATGTCTGTGGAATGATCCACTAAAGGATTCTTATAAGAAACTTCTTTCAGAGCTGCTTCTTTGCCCAGTAGAAGTACCATTTTCCTCCTTTCCAGCACTGTGACTTACCAAACTTGTTTCCCTACTCACCTTGAACTCCAGAAATCTTATAGACACAGTTGTGCTCATTAGTGAATGTTGTGTTTAAACTGTGGGTAAACTATGAGAAGTTTTTTTTTTTTCTTTTGGACTACTGCTCTTAGTTTTGAAATTACTTCAAATTCTCTGTTTTGACATGATGGAGAGAAAACAAATACTAATTATTTCAAATAATGAATCCAAATGTCCTTGCTCTATAATTCCTTAATAAAAAAAGCATCTGGCCGGGCGCAGTGGCTCACGCCTGTAATCCTAGCACTTTGGGAGGCCGAGGCGGGTGGATCACGAGGTCAGGAGATCGAGACCACTGTGAAACCCCGTCTCTACTAAAACAAAAACAAAAACAAAAATACAAAAAATTAGCTGGGCACGGGGGCAGGCGCCTGTAGTCCCAGCTACTCGGGAGGCTGAGGCAGGAGAATGGCGTGAACTCAGGAGGCGAAACTTGCAGTGAGCCGAGATCGCGCCACTGCACTCCAGCCTGGGCGACAGCAAGACTCCGTCTCAAAAAAAATAAATAAATAAAAAGATAAAATAAAATAAAATTAAATTAAATTAAATTAAATTAAATTTAAAAAGCATCTATGCTTTGCATTTCTTACTTAAGCTGGGTTAGAAATGGAGAAGGGGTAACATAGATTTATTAAACTTTTATCATGTGTCAAGCAGTCTGTAATTTGCTTTATTTCTATGATTTAAATTGTTTATTTTAATAATCCCATGATTGCAGTACTAACCTCCCATTTTAGAAAAGCAGAAGAAAAATGAAATTCAGATACAGTGGGGTCAGACAATTATGAGTAGCCCAACAAGGGGTTGAATGATATCTGTCTTAATGTGGGATCTATTATATTTCCAATTAGTGCCTCTTCTCTCAAGGTTTGCTGCTTGGTCATCAAATATTTCACATCCCCTCCAGTGATGTTTCAAATGCAAACTCTGAGTCTCAGCCATTTCCCATCATGTACATGCACTCCTTAATTTAATAAATTAAATCTATTGCCAAATGAGGCACATCCAGGGCACTTGGTGTGATAAAGAGATGAATCATAAATGGATTCTGCCTTTAAGGGAATTTATAAACTATTAGAGGGAGGAAAACACACATACGATAATTAAAACTTGTGCAGCAGTACTGCTCTATCCAAGACAAGGAACAGCTGAGGCTTTCTCCTCTGCTCTGTATCATGCCGGGAGGCCACTGTCAGGCAATCCCCATGCAAGTGGCTGTTGGGGCAGGAGCAGGCACTGAGGTGGAGCCAGGGAGAATCAGGAATTGGAGCCAAAGAGAGAAAACACTCACGGTGCCCAATAGGACATCTAGAACTGTGATGTGCACAGCAATCTGACTAAAGGGCCGCTTATGATTCCCCAGGCCTGAGGTGGGCCTGAAATTCTGTGATTCTAACAAACTCATACAGGAGGCCTGGGCTGATATTTCACGAACCACATTTTGAGTAGCAAAGGTCAACATTTTAAGTTCAATCGTGTGAGTGTGGAGCTGGGAACAAGTCAGCAGCCTGCAGGTCATGGAGGGATGCACAAGTAGGCAAAGACAAAGATGAAGTGGAGGTCAGAGGGCTCCCATTCACACCAACCGGCTGGCCGTGACACCACAAATTCACTGTCATTCCTCTGTGTCCACTAAAAGGTGGGCGGAGGAGCCAGTTTAAAGCACACAACGATGGGATGGGTCATCATTCAGGGCTTTCACTTAAAATAATTAGTCCAAAATACTGGAAATGGAGCTATTACAGGAAACTCAGTGATTCTGGCCTCAGTAAGAAACAAGAGATTCGGGACCAAGTTAACACACGTCCATTATTATTTTGGAGCCGTTGAATTTTGTTCATCTCTTCAGCTTGTTGGTTGTCTGTTTCCATGGTGGTGGTTGTAGGTTTGTCTTGATTTATTTATGGTCATGGTGGAGTTTGGAGATGTCGGTTATATTCAGGCAGCAGAGAGACCTCGTAGCTAATGTTGTGGAAGGGGCTAACACAAATCTATTTTGAGTGAAAGAGTTGAATCAAAAGTGCTGTGTAAATACAACCTAAGTATTAGTCATTGGGGTTTTTTTTAGAACATAAATTGGACAGTTAAGAGTGCCGCCTGTTTGTAAGAGAAAAAAATACCCTATAAAGTACAATATTCAATACCAAAAGTGCTATTGCTTATTTAGCATTAACACAAATATGACTAATTTCTGGCTTATGTCTTACTGAGTGTTGGAATTTTGAATTTGTCTCCTTTGCTGTTTGCTTTATACTAGAGCATGTGGTTTGACCGATTTTCAAAAGGAACCTGACTTTTGAGTTCTGAATCATAACATGAAAGTGACAGCCACAATAATTTGACAAAATAGTCCCTCACACAAACTTCACACCCTGTCATCTAGTATAGACTTCCAAAAGCTCAGCCATTTCCCCCAGAGAGCTCTGGAAGTGGAAGCCAAGGGTACATAGATTTTAAAAAATGAAGTCCCAGCTGTTCTGGGCCAGTCTTGCATTCTGAGTGAGTACTAGGCATACAAAGTAAACAGTTACTAGGATTTTAATAATCTGAGGAGAAAACTTGGACATCAAGTTTAGTTCTTTGTTCCAAGAAAATAATAGAATCAGGTGCTTGTGAACAAAGAAAGGCTGCCTAGCTAGTTCCAGAAGGATGAGCCATTTGAATCCATGGTAAAAGAAGAGCTAGAAATCAAGTTCACCTGCAGAAAGGATCCAGGAATTCATTCCAAAATCCAAGTGGGAGACATTCTGCCCATGTATGCTTTGGGGTCTCGACAACTTGGTTAATGTGAATACTATGCCACTCAAACCATCTTCCATGCCCCTAAACATATGATGGAGTAGGGCATGTGAATGGAGGTGGAGGTGAAACCTACTAGAAGACGAAGAACACTGCAATACTGCAGTTGCAATACTATATGGATATATAAGATCTAACGTCTACATAAGAGACACATGGGGAGGCTGAGGAAGAATTGGGACCTGGCTCGGCCTGGTACAGAGCAGCCAGGGGAGGAGAAAGTGGTACAACTTCATGTGGCAGGAATTAATTCTCAAGGTCTGAAGAGAGGACTCTCACAGGACATAGTCTAAGAGACATAAAAGAATGGGATTGGATTGTTTCTTTTGGTGTTTCAAGTTTACTGCAGAGTGTTACGAGATGACTTCCAACAAAACCCCACAGATGTTGTAGTGGCAGCTGGAGAGCCTGCAATCCTGGAGTGCCATCTTCCCGGGGACACCCAGAACCCACCATCTAATGGAAAAAAGACAAAGTTTGAATTGATGACAAGGAAGAAAGAATAAGTATCCATGGTGGAAAATTGATGATCCCCAATACCAGGAAAAGTGATGCAGGGATGTATACTTGTGTTGGTACCAATATGGTGGGAGAAAGGGACAGTGACCCAGCAGAGCTGACTGTCTTCAGTAAAACTTTCTTCTAAATTATAAATTTTTATTTTTATCAATTTTTCTTTGCTTTTAAGTATTACTAACATTAAAAACTGGGCCATATAAGGACAGTTACTCATGACTCATGGTAAGCAGTGACAAATTAGAATTATCTTGTTTTCGGGGTAGAGCCAAGATGGCCGAATAGGAACAGCTCCAGTCTACAGCTCCCAGCATGAGCGACGCAGAAGATGGGTGATTTCTGCATTTCCAACTGAGGTACCAGGTTCATCTCACTGGGGAGTTCTGGACAGTGGGTGCAGGACAGTGGGTGCAGCGCACCATGCATGAGCTGAAGCAGGGCGAGGCATCGCCTCACCCGGGAAGTGCAAGTGGTCAGGGAATTCCCTTTCCTAGTCAAAGAAAGGGGTGACAGAGGGCACCTGGAAAATTGGGTCACTCCCACCCTATTACTGCACTCTTCCAACGGGCTTAACAAATGGCACACCAGGAGATTGTATCCCGCATCTGGCTTCGAGTGTCCTATGCCCACAGAGCCTCGCTCATTGCTAGCACAGCAGTCTGAGATCAAACTGCATGGCGGCAGCGAGGCTGGGGGAGGGGTGCCCACCATTGTCCAGGCTTGAGCAGGTAAACAAAGCAGCCAGGAAGCTCGAACTGGGTGGAGCCCACCACAGCTCAAGGAGGCCTGCCTGCCTCTGTAGGCTCCACCTGTGGGGGCAGGGCACAGACAAACAAAAGACAGCAATAACCTCTGCAGACTTAAATGTCCCTGTCTGACAGCTTTGAAGAGAGTAGTGGTTCTCCCAGCACACAGCTTCAGATCTGAGAATGGGCAGACTGCCTCCTGAAGTGGGTCCCTAACCCCTGAGTAGCCTAACTGGGAGGCACCCCTCAGTAGGGGCGGACTGACACCTCACGGCTGGGTACTCCTCTGAGACAAAACTTCCAGAGGAACGATCAGAGAGCAGCATTTGCAGTTCACCAATATCTGCTGTTCTGAAGCCACTGCTGCTGATACCCAGGCAAACAGGGTCTGGACTGGATCTCCAGTAAACTCCAATAGACCTGCAGCTGAGGGTCCTGACTGTTAGAAGGAAAACTAACAAACAGAAAGGACATCCACACCAAAAACCCATCTGTACGTCACCATCATCAAAGATCAAAGGTAGATAAAACCACAAAGACGGGGAAAAAACAGAGCAGAAAAATAGGAAACTCTAAAAATCAGAGCTCCTCTTCTCCTCCAAAGGAATGCAGCTCCTCACAAGCAATGGAACAAAGCTGGATGGAGAATGACTTTGACGAGTTGAGAGAAGAAGGCTTCAGAAGATCAAACTACTCTGAGCTAAAGGAGGAAGTTTGAACCAATGGCAAAGAAGTTAAAAACTTTGAAAAAAAATTAGATGAATGAATAACCAGAATAACCAATGCAGAGAAGTCCTTAAAGGACATGATGGAGCTGAAAACCATGGCACGAGAACTATGTGACAAATGCATAAGCCTCAGTAACCGATGCGATCAACTGGAAGAAAGGTTATCAGCGATGGAAGACAAAATGAATGAAATGAAGCGTGAAGAGAAGTTTAGAGAAAAAAGAATAAAAAGAAACGAACAAAGCCTCCAAGAAATACGGGACTATGTGAAAAGACCAAATCTACGTCTAATTGGTGTACCTGAAAGTGACGGGGAGAATGGAACCAAGTTGGAAAATACTCTGCAGGATATTATCCAGGTGAACTTCCCCAACCTAGCAAGACAGGCCAACATTCAAATTCAGGAAATACAGAGAACACCATAAAGATACTCCTGGAGAAGAGCAATCCAAAGACACATAATTGTCAGATTCACCAAAGTTGAAATGAAGGAAAAAATGTTAAGGGCAGCCAGAGAGAAAGGTTGGGTTACCCACAAAGGGAAGCCCATCAGACTAACAGCTGATCTCTCGGCAGAAACTCTACAAGCCAGAAGAGAGTGGGGGCCGATATTCAACATTCTTAAAGAAAAGAATTTTCAACCCAGAATTTCATATCCAGCCAAACTAAGCTTCATAAGTGAAGGAGAAATAAAATACATTACAGACAAGCAAATGCTGAGAGATTTTGTCACCACCAGGCCTGCCCTAAAAGAGCTCCTGAAGGAAGCACTAAACATGGAAAGGAACAACCGGTACCAGCCACTGCAAAACATGCCAAATTGTAAAGATCATCAAGGCTAAGAAGAAACTGCATCAACTAACGAGCAAAATAACCAACTAACATCATAATGACAGGATCAAATTCAGACATAACAATTCTAACCTTAAATGTAAATGAGCTAAATGCCCCAATTAAAAGGCACAGACTGGCAAATCGGAGAGTAAAGACCCATCAGGGTGCTGTATTCAGGAAACCCATCTCACATGCAGAGACACACATAGACTCAAAATAAAGGGATGCAGGAAGATCTACCAAGCAAATGGAAAACAAAAAAAGGCAGGGGATGCAATCCAAGTCCCTGATAAAACAGACTTTAAACCAACAAAGATCAAAAGAGACAAAGAAGGCCATTACATAATGGTGAAGGGATCAATTCAACAAGAAGAACTAACTATCCTAAATATATATGCACCCAATACAGGAGCACCCAGATTCATAAAGTAAGTCCTTAGTGACCTACAAAGAGATGTAGACTCCCACACAATAACAATGGGAGACTTTAACACCCCACTGTCAACATTAGACAGATCAACGCAACAGAAAGTTAACAAGGATATCCAGGAATTGAACTCAGCTCTGCACCAAGCGGACCTAATAGACATCCACAGAACTCTCCACCCCAAATCAACAGAATATACATTCTTTTCAGCACCACACCACACCTATTCCAAAATTGACCACATAGTTGGAAGTAAAGCTCTCCTCAGCAATTGTAAAAGAACAGAAATTATAACAAACTGTCTCTCAGACCACAGTGCAATCAAACTACAACTCAGGATTAAGAAACTCACTCAAAACCACTCAACTACATGGAAACTGAACAACCTGCTCCTGAATGATTACTGGGTACATAACGAAATGAAGGCAGAAATAAAGATGTTCTTTGAAACCAACAAGAACAAAGGCACAACATACCAGAATCTCTGGGACACATTCAAAGCAGTGTGTAGAGGGAAATTTATAGCACTAAATGCCCACAAGAGAAAGCAGGAAAGCTCTAAAATTGACACCCTAACATCACAATTAAAAAAAATAGAGAAGCAAGAGCAAACACATTCAAAAGCTAGCAGAAGGCAAGAAATAACTAAAATCAGAGCAGAACTGAAGGAAATAGAGATACAAAATCCCTTCAAAAAATCAATGAATTCAGAAGCTGGTTTTTTGAAAAGATCAACAAAATTGATAGACCACTAGCAAGACTAATAAAGAAGAAAAGAGAGAAGAATCAAATAGATGTAATAAAAAATGACAAAGGGGATATCACCACCAATCCCACAGAAATACAAACTACCATCAGAGAATACTATAAACACCTCTACGCAAATAAACTAGAAAACCTAGAAGAAATGGATAAATTCCTCAACACATACACCCTACCAAGACTAAACCAGGAAGAAGTTGAATCTCTGAATAGACCAATAACAGGCTCTGAAATTGAGGCAATAATTAATAGATTATCAGCCAAAAAAAGTCCATGACCAGATGAATTCACAGCCAAATTCTACCAGAGGTACAAGGAGGAACTGGTACCATTCCTTCTGAAACTATTCCAATCAATAGGAAAAGAGGGAATCCTCCCTAACTCATTTTATGAGGCCAGCATCATCCTGATACCAAAGCCTGGCAGAGACACGACAAAAAAAGAGAATTTTAGACCAATATCCTTGATGAACATTGATGCAAAAATCCTCAATAAAATACTGGCAAACTGAATCCAGCAGCACATCAAAAAGCTTATACACCATGATCAAGTGGGCTTCATCCCTGGGATGCAAGGCTGGTTCAACATATGAAAATCAATAAACATAACCCAGCATATAAACAGAACCAAAGACAAAAGCCACATGATTATCTCAATAGATGCAGAAAAGGCCTTTGACAAAATTCAACAACCCTTCATGCTAAAAACTCTCAATAAATTAGATATTGATGGGACGTATCTCAAAATAATAAGAGCTATCTATGACAAACCCACAGCCAATATCATACTGAACGGACAAAAACTGGAAGCATTCCCTTTGAAAACTGGCACAAGACAGGGATGCCCTCTCTCACCACTCCTATTCAACATAGTGTTGGAAGTTCTGGCCAGGGCAATCAGGCAAGAGAAGGAAATAAAGGGCATTCAATTAGGAAAAAAGGAAGTCAAATTGTCCCTGTTTGCAGATGACATGATTGTATATCGAGAAAACCACATTGTCTCAGCCCCAAATCTCCTTAAGCTGATAAGCAACTTCATCAAAGTCTCAGGATACAAAATCAATGTGCAAAAATCACAAGCATTCTTATACACCAATAACAGACAAAGAAAGAGCCAAATCATGAGTGAACTCCCATTCACAATTGCTTCAAAGAGAATAAAATACCTAGGAATCCAACTTACAAGGGATGTGAAGGACCTCTTCAAGGAGAACTACAAACCACTGCTCAATGAAATAAAAGAGGATACAAACAAATGGAAGAACATTCCATGCTTGTGGGTTGGAAGAATCAATATCGTGAAAATGGCCAGACTGCGCAAGGTAATTTATAGATTCAATGCCATCCCCATCAAGCTACCAATGACTTTCTTCACAGAATTGGAAAAAACTACTTTAAAGTTCATATGGAACCAAAAAAGAGCCCGCATTGCCAAGTCAATCCTAAGCCAAAAGAACAAAGCTGGAGGCATCACTCTACCTGACTTCAAACTATACTACAAGGCTACAGTAACCAAAACAGCATGGTACTGGTACCAAAACAGAGATATAGACCAATGGAACAGAACAGAGCCCTCAGAAATAATGCTGCATATCTGCAACTATCTGATCTTTGACAAACCTGACAAAAACAAGCAATGGAGAAAGGATTCCCTATTTGATAAATGGTGCTGGGAAAACTGGCTAGCCATATGTAGAAAGCTGAAACTGGATCCCTTCTTTACACCTTATACAAAAATTAATTCAAGATGGATTAAAGACTTACATGTTAGACCTAAAATCATAAAAACCCTAGAAGAAAACCTAGGCAATACCATTCAGGACATAGGCATGGGCAAGGACTTCATGCCTAAAACACCAAAAGCAATGGCAACAAAAGCCAAAATTGACAAATGGGATCTCATTAAACTAAAGAGCTTCTGCACAGCAAAAGAAACTACCATCAGAGTGAACAGGCAACCTACAGAATGGGAGAAAATTTTTGCAACCTACTCATCTGACAAAGGGCTAATATCCAAAATCTACAATGAACTCAAACAAATTTACAAGAAAAAAACAAACAACCCCATCAAAAAGTAGGCAAAGGATATGAACAGACACTTTTCAAAAGAAGACATTTATGCAGCCAAAAAACACATGCAAAAATGCTCATCATCACTGGCCATCAGAGAAATGCAAATCAAAACCACAATGAGATACCATCTCACACCAGTTAGAATGGCAATCATTAAAAAGTCAGGAAACAACAGGTGCTGGAGAGGATGTGGAGAAATAGGAACACTTTTACACTGTTGGTGGGACTGTAAAGTAGTTCAACCATTGTGGAAGTCAGTGTGGCAATTCCTCAGGGATCTAGAACTAGAAATACCATTTGACCCAGCCATCCCATTACTGGGTATATACCCAAAGGATTATAAATCATGCTGCTATAAAGACACATGCACACATATGTTTACTGCACCACTATTCACAATAGCAAAGACTTGGAACCAACCCAAATGTCCAACAATGATAGACTGGATTAATAAAATGTGGCACATATACAGCATGGAATACTATGCAGCCATAAAAAATGATGAATTCATGTCCTTTGTAGGACATGGATGAAGCTGGAAACGATCATTCTCAGCAAACTATCACAAGGACAAAGAACCAAACACCGCATGTTCTCACTCATAGGTGGGAATTGAACAATGAGAACACATGGACACAGGAAGGGGAATATGGCACACCAGGGACTGTGGTGGGGTGGGGGTTGGGGGGAGGGATAGCATTAGGAGGTATACCTAATGCTAAATGACAAGTTAATGGGTGCAGCACACCAACATGGCACATGTATACATATGTAACAAACCTGCACGTTGTGCACATGTACCCTAAAACTTAAAGCATAATAATAATAATAATAAAAGGAAAAAAAAACAGAGACACATGGCCACACGGCTGGCTGGCTGGGCAAGCCAGCCTTGAATCTTACATAATCCTTTCTCTGCCATTCACCAAGACAAGAACAGGGCAAGGAACAGGAAGAAAAAAGGAGTGGGGGTGGTTATTTTTAGTTCCAGTTCTCATTTCAATGGGCGACTATCACTCTCCAGACTCAGCAGATGGTGGGCCCGACAGTTTTGTCTGATGATCTAATTAGTTTTCAGCACCTCATTATCACCTCACAATGGAATCTAGAATAAAAGCTTAAAGTGCAGAATGTTTAACGGGCTTATTTGAATGCAGTAAAGTGAGTTCTTTCAGTTAAATTCTTTCATCAGCAATGGGCTTTATCTACTCAGGAGGCATTTGAAGAGAACCAATATTTAGGTGAGGACTGTTAATAAAGTAGCATGTCTCTAACATTGAAATGTTGTCAAAAATGTGATGTGTATTCCAGACATAACAGAGATAAGCCACAACATTCTGTAGTAAAAAGAAACTGAGAACCAGAAGAAGTGAATTCTAGTTCATCTCTGCCACTAATTAACCATATGGCTAGAGGCAAGTCAGTTTCTCTAAGCGCCATTCCCTTATCTGTGACATGCAAACACGGGGCCAGGCAGATGGACTCTACATTTTCTTCCAGTTCTAAAATCCTCCTATTTAGCAACACTTCCGTAGGGTCAATTCTGCAGCCTTCTACAACACACTTAGGAGATGTAATTTTTTCAGATAAAATAATTTTCAAAATTGCTAAGCATGAAGGGTTTTTTGGAAAAAAAAATAGAGCATAATTGCTTCGGCAGTGTCATCTCTTTCCAGCAATAGTGTTCAACGCACCATGAGTCCAAATACACTGGCTGAGCTGGAAAATGCCTGAGATGAATCCACGGAGAGTTAGGAGCCTATGGAGGTTCCGCAGTAGCCAATCTCAAAATCCTTCGCAGGACAACTGCATCAGTAAGGACTGCTGATCCCTGGGGACTCCCAGGGCAGTGTGAGCTTGCTGAGGCTGAGAGAGGCTGTGGGGCAGATATGATGTTCTCTACTTTCAGTGTCTGCCTCCCACTTGCTGCTTAATAATGTTGCATAAAGACACGATACAAAGTATTTTTATGCAATGGTTAAAATGCACTGCAGATGCAGGATTTTTTTACCTGTTGGCATCATATTTTTTTCTAACTTGATATGAAAGCTATTAACACTTCCAAACAGCCAGTGTCTCTGTGCTTCATATTGTCATTACTCCTGACCTGCACTACCCCAAAAGGGGTAGTCACATGTGCCTGTTTAACTTTAAAATGACATTAATATTAGATGAAATTTAAAATTCAGCTCCTCCTTTGCACCAGCCACATTTCAAGTGCCCCATAGCCATGGTACTCACTAGCTGCATTTCATAGATAACGGAATGGATAGATGCATGGTGGTTGCACTGGGGACCTCAAATTGGGACAGTGTGGATCTAAATCATTTCCATCACCACCAAAATTCCACTGGACAGTGCTGATCTAGACTGACCATCCCTGACTCCATGAAATTACTTTTTGGTTTTGACTTAGAGTACACAACCAGCATTGAAACATTCTTTGTGAGTTAATACCTTAAGAGGCAGGGTGGGGTGGCTCACACTGTAATCCCAGCACTTTTGGAGGCTAAGGAGGGTGGGTCACCCGAGGTCAGGAGTTCAAGACCAGCCTGACCAACATGGTGAAACCCTGTCTCTACTAAAAATACAAAAATTAGCCGAGCGTATTGGTGCACACCTGTAGTCCCAGCTACTTAGGTAGTTGAAGCACAAGAATCACTTGAACCCAGGAGGCAGAGGTTGCAGTGAGCTGAAATCATGCCGTTGCACTCCAGCCTGTGTGACAGAACAAGACTCTGTCTCAAAAAAAAAAAAAAATCATAAGAGAGCTACTGTAGGTCGTTTGGGACCTAGCAAGATGTGATCTAACATGGCATAATTTAGCAATTTCTTTAATTTGTCTTTGGGGTAACCACCAAGTGCTCTCACCCAAAAAAGTCAACTAAAATAGAAAAATCTCAGCTGGGAGTGGTGGCATGCGCCTGTAGCCCCAGCTACTTGGGAGGCTGAAGTGGGAGGATCACTTGAGACTGGAATTAGAGGCTGCAGTGAGTTGAGATCATGATGGTGCCACTTCACTCCAGCCTGGGCAAAAGTGTGACACTCTGACTCAAAAAAAAAAAAGAAAAATCTCAGGTCACAGTTAGATATGTTTTAAAAATTCTAGTCAACAATTTATACTCTTCATTATTTCATAACCTAAAATATCAAGCTTACTCACATATTTTATATGTTTACATATGTATCCTTTATATATATACAAGTAGATTTGTAGATTGTGCTGAAATATCATCTCAGAGGAAGAACACTGCTAAGCTAATCTATACTTCTATCCTCTACCCTCCTACTTCTCTTTTTGTTTTTCTACTTTAGGCTTTCTGTATTCGATCTAGTTCAAAGGTTAACTTTTGTTTGCATTCACAGCCTTCCCATTGTGGAGATTTATTTATTTTTCCCTTTGATCTCTCTTCCTTGAAAAGGTTAATTCATAAAGAAAAAGAATGAGTTGATGATTATTTCTCTTGACCACTAAAATTGATCTTCATTGTTCTCTTCCTTTGAAGGATTCCTCCCCACTTCTTTACGTGAGGTATTCTATTTGGAGCACAAGACACACTTTAGTTGCCTGGGTCAGATGTAGAAATTACTTAAAATTCCTACAAACACCTTCTTTTATAAAATACGGAATCACAAAATATTAGCCTATATCAGAAATTATTTCAACACTATGATTAGGCTGGTGTTGCTCTCAGAAAAAAAAAAAAATAATAATATACATGATTTTTGTAATCAGCTTCTATTTCTTTTTCCAGTACTGATTCTTCCATTTTCTCCTGGGATTCCTGCCTCCTCCCCTCTAGGAAGACATTCAGAAGATCTCACTTGCCTGGGCCGGGGGGACAGAGCTGCTACTACCTGCTGTGTCCCTGAGGAATCAGCCCAATAGGGAATGGAACCAACACAGAAGAGAGACAGATGTGAGATGCAAATGGGGAAACTGTAGGCTGGGGACATCTTCTGAGCCTCCGAGTTCAGCCAGCCTGACAGCTGGTCTCTCTTCACTCCAGAACCTTTTTCAATCCTGAGGTCTGAAATACCTTTAGAATTTCAGTAGAGCCTGCTTCCTATGGGTTACGAAATTCTTTATCACGCATGGTTTAAATTGTGAAAACCTCTAGAAAAAATGTCTTAACTTGGTAATAATTTCATGCAAATTATTTTTAAAAAGTGGCATGTATTTTAGCAGAAGAAAACTTTTCTCAAACTATCCAATTTGCAGTAGCACAAGAAGGCAGTCGTGAGATTCTGCTAAAATTAATAGGCACATTTGTTAAGTAATTATACAATATTAAAATATCACCAAGGGGACAGAACTGGAGATAAATGTCCTCATCTGGACTGGATGAAGCTCTTCTGGGAGACCATGTTATAAAGTTCTTTAATTTAAAAAATTACATTTCCAGGGCCTAATATTGTCAGAAAGAAAAATAATCTGGCTCAGTAAGAAATATAGATTTAGAGGATTGTACTTAAGGGCTTAGCACCGTGGCTGTACATCATTGTCAAGCAGGAAGGAGTAGAGCTACAGACGCTGCATCCCTGGATCAACCGTGCAAGTGTTAATAAAAGAGGTATCCTTGAACATCTCTAAATCTGAGATGCCTGAGAGCCCAGTCTCTTGCTGATACATTGCCTTTGGATGCTCCCAAGCATATATGCTGTTTTAATATAGGTTTATTATTATGTAGGTATGGGAAGGCCAGTAGATTGGAAGATGACTGCCACCAGAAAGACAGACTATTATTCTCACAGATCCCAAGAAGAGGAACATGGCACTCCATTGAGAGCCACACAAGGAAGCACCAGGGCCATCCAGAGGCAGAGGGAGTGAGGAAACGTGGGTAGGAACCTTCACTGTGCTATCCACTGGAATAAATGCATATGGCAGTGTACACAGGCTTACGATCAGACAGGGCTGTGCCTACTTGTCTGCTGCCTGGCCCTGGGGTGGATAGGGCAGGAGGATGGTGACCCCGAGTGTCAGAGCCCCATAAAGGCGGGACTGGGGGTGTGGGCTCGAGTTTGATAGTTGTCTTAGTTTAGGCTGCCATAACAAAAGTACCATACATAGGCTGAGAAGCTTAAGCCACAAATATTTATTGTTCACAGTTCTGGAGGCTGTGAAGTCCAAAATCAAGATGACAGATCGGGTGTCTGGTCAGGGTCCACATTCTGGTGTGCAGATGGCCACCTCCTCATTGTATCCTCACAGAGCAGAGAGCAGAGAGGAAATAAGCAAAGTCCCTCATGTCTCTTCTTATAGGGCCACTAATCCTGTTAGAAGGGCTTGACCCTCATGGCCTAATCACCCCCCAAAGGCCCCACTTACTAATATATCCCATTGCAGATTAGAGTTTCAACATATGAATTTTGGGGTGACACACTGAGTTCACAGCAGTTAGCTTGCATTTGAAAAGCGTGCTCATGCATGAGCTGCTTAGTGTCTCTAGGAATTGGCTAGCCCTTAGTGTCTCTAGGAACTGGCTAGCCTCCAGAGTCCTCAAAGCCCCAGATGTCAAAGCATCCAAATACAGACAATAAAAGATATGGTTAATGCACATAGTTAATGGCTTACCCTCAACACCTGCATGGGTGTCTGATGGGATGGGTGCACTGGGGGCCTCATATTAGGTGGCAAAGGAGGTCCCAGGTTTCTCATAGGGATGAAACCCTGCAGAATGTGCTGATAATGGAAGTAAGGCCAGTCTGTCTATTTAAGGCATCCCCAAGAAGGTTTCTAGATGAAAAATGCCTGCCATTCACTGCCAACACTTTTCATTTCCCAATTCTTGCTCTCTGAAACACACGAAAGGTGTTCTCTTTAAAATAGTATGTTGTATGAATTCTGGAAAACTGAACCAAGGAGTAGACCCTTATTCTCTCTCTTAAATCCCTCTCAAGAGAATTCTAATTTAAAAAATGAACTTAAGAGTTGGCTGGACCTGCCTCTTCTCCTCAAGGATCCCTGGCACTTTTGCAGACTAAAGTTCTTGAGAAGACTTGTAAGCCAGGGAAAGGGCTACCTTCGCTGTTATTCAACGGTCTGGAAAAAACCACGAGCTCATCACCAGGATGAGCCTGCTTTCCAGGGACAGCACATCATCCTAAACGGCCCAGCCAGCAGACCCCTGCACTCTCCTGGTCAGCACAAACACCTGTCCTCTCTTACCCTACACACAGACTGTTACCAGAATGCCAGGGTTTGGTCTAGGCTAGGTCCTATTGCTTGCTGCACAGAAAGTCAATCACTGAGCCAATGAGTATTGCAAGGGAAGAAGGCTTTTTATTCTGGCGATGTCAACAGAGAAGTTGGGAGAAAAGTCTCAAATCCATCTTCCCAACTGACTAAAACTGGGGGGTTTATATACCAGGGAACGAATGTAGCTATGTGCAGGAAGGACTCAGGGAGGGGTAAGGAAGCAATCATGAGGAAAGAGGGGTCTGGCGTCTATTGTCTGGATGCCATGAGTCAGTGAGTTTCAGTCCCCTGCCAGGGTCAGTTTCCTGAGGAAGAAACTCAGATGAGATAAATGAAAGTTTCAAGTTTTAAGATGAGGAGTCAATTTCTATGTTTATTCAAAAACCTGTAAATATTACTTCTATGAAACAATTGGACCGATTTCAAGACCAGTGAGAAACTTGTTGACCCCAATGTCAGCCTCTGCCCTCCAGAGGGGCTGCACAGTTCTGAAACAGACCTCTCCCCTACAGCTGGAAAAGGACTGCTCTTCCCTGTCCCTGCACCTAAAGAAGCCCAAGAAACCCCTTGCCTATGCCCCACACCTCTCAATCAAAAGATGAAAAGAAACCAAAAAATGCAGCTTATCAGCCAACAGTTGCCTGTCCCTTTATCTCTAGCCTAAGAAAAATGAAAACAACCCACATAAACAAAAACTTTCTCTTACTTTGAATCTCCCCATTCCCTGGAGACCCCAACAGCCTGAACAAAGATGCAGAAGCCAGGAGAGAGCCCAAAACGTCCTGGAGCTCGTTCACCTGCAGGGGAAGCAAAACACTGCAGAGAACAGGGCAGGACACAGCTGGTGTGCTAGTGCAGGAGGGCGGAGAATGCCTGTACAGGGCACCCTGGCTGCATGCTATCACCTGGCGGTCAGGGGAATACAAAATAATGATGCAGCTTACACCCCCAGAGACTCTGACTTAATTGGTGTGGGCAGCAGCCTGAGCACTGGGATTTTTAAAAGCTCCCTGAGTTTAGCCAAAGTTGAGAAGCACATCTGTAAGAAGATATTGCAAAACATTATTTCTGACTTTTTAAATGTAATCACAGAACTGGAAAGTCATGAATTCATAACCTGGAAGGACCAAGGGGATGCTTCCTCATGACAAAGTATACTGAGCACCAGAAATCATTTTTATTTATTTAATAAATGTTTATCTGGCACTTACGTGCAAGGCATTGTTAAAGTACCTTACCAATATTAACTCAATTACACTCATACTGAACCTATGAGATTGATACTGTTGTTATCTACTTTTTAAATATGGTAAACTGAGGTGGGCGTTAGGTAAAGAACATCCACTTAATTCAAACATTCAAATAATATGAGCAAAAAGTTGGGATGGGAAGGACAGGCCACGGAGGGCAACACTTCTCAATCTTTAACATGCACACAGGTCCCTGGGATCTCGGTACAGCACAGATTCCAATTCAGGAAAGGGGTTTGGGAGTCTGCCGTTCTAACAAACTCCTGGGAATGCTCCACAGTTAGCAAGGAGAATTAATTTGTGAATAACGGTGGTTCAGAAGAGGCATGACGGACAGTAAAGGAAATAGAATAAATTTTCCCTGAGGTGAAGAAAGACTAAAGTTTTTCATGGAAACAGCTTATTTCCCCAGAAGGATTAATGAAAATAAAGCACTGACTGACCGTGAGGGGCCCTCATCGGTATCCCGAGTGACTAGACGGCTTATCAAGTAAAAAGCATGTGACTCCATGGAATCCTGACATGCCACTAAAAGCTGGAACATGTTGTAATCCATTTGGCTTTCCTGCAAAGAAGCCTTCATCTGTCCAAAACTCCTCCTCCGTGACTGGGAGAAAGGCATTTCAGATTGGTGAGGACTGGAAAGAACTACCACAGCTCATTTTCTGAGAAAGCTTCTAGTGGACGTGCCCAGCCTGGAGAATATTCCATCAGAACAATGATCCCAAAACAAAAGAACCCAGAGAAGGCAGCAAATGAGCTTTAAAATATCACAAATGTTACACAGCAAACTTAGAGGGAGTCAGGAATTGCTTTGGGAAAGTCAGGGCTTGGCCCTGACAGTCAGGTGGGCAACTGGTTGGGTTACCTGTGAAAACGAACGGTTAGGACAAGAGCAGATTGTAGGCTGTACAAAGTCTGTCTTCATGGTCCACTGGGCCTCACAGCACTGCCTCTCACCTGCACCAGGGCAGCAGGTGGTACAGAGACAGAAAGACCCCATGCAGACAGCAGGTCCCCGTGCCCTCTCTCTACACCAGGGACTGGTCAACAACAGCAAATGCAGCCACCCCATCCCTTGAATCCCTTTACCCCAGCCTCAAAAGAGTTGTTTAACTCAAGATTTATGACAAAGAGAAAAGGATTTGCTGAAAATTGCTAAACCCACAAAATTGAATAAGAAATTTAGGCAGTTC
The DNA here is from genome assembly GCF_009828535.3 of Hylobates moloch. Lineage (NCBI taxonomy): Eukaryota > Metazoa > Chordata > Mammalia > Primates > Hylobatidae > Hylobates > Hylobates moloch. The sequence goes on from NW_026652276.1 coordinate 117,865,335, forward strand.
CGTGTGCATTAACCTACCCGGGCTATGATCATTCTTTGACATTCAGACAGATCGAGTCCCAAGACTTTTAGAAATCCCCAAGTTTAGGAATACATAAATGCTTGTCCAGTCTATGGGCTTTCTCTGGAAACTTATTGCTATTAGGAGCCATTGACATTCTGGGGATTTCCTCACACTACATGCTGACCATCTTTCAATCCTCGTTAGCTTTTATGTCTGAAAGAGGACTGGGCAACACTGGCTGGAGAACTTCCTGGATGGCTTTACTGATCAATCAATTGGCTGTCGCTTGTGGGTTGGTGGCAAAAGCAGGCCAGATCTCCGAGCATGCAGAGCCCATATCCAAGGCTGGGCCCTGGGGGTTCTGGTTTTGTAGCAGGAACTCCTGTTGTGGACTTGATGAGGACTCCCCTCTCACCCAGCCTTGAAACCAAGAGAACAGTCAAACCGGGAAATGTTGTGCCTGTGGGTAAACTATAGCTCCCCAGAGGCTGCAAAGTAGAAAAACAACACAGAATTTACAGCTTGATGATTTCTAGGAAGCTGCTTCAGCTCTAGCCCTGGCCAAATTTACTCACATTACTATTGTTCTTCTACCCAAATAAATAGATGATTTGGGTATATTAAATCAATCAAGCCAGTTTTACTTTCTTTTTCACATTACTTGGAGTGAAAATTTGGAGAAAGCACTCCTCACCCATGATTAGTGAATTATTTCCTAAAACACATGACTGCTCCCCGGTGAGTTGTGTCCATGGAGTGCCAGGAACCATGCCCAACTGACCACAACACATCACCTGAGGACACCGGAGGCGTCACAAAGTCTCCAATAACTGAATGGGAAACAGGACCTTTATGGAAGGGGCGCACTGCTCTGCTGCAGGCAGGGCACACAGTCTCTCTCGAATGTGGTGCCATGACATGGAGAAGACAGACCCACTTCTTGAGTCTGGCTTACCCTAAGCAAAAAGCTCCATGCTGCTGGCTCATCCACACAGGCCCCTTTGAGTAAGACTGGATCTAGTCACCACCCTTGCCATTTCCTGGGAAGCCTTACTCCTGCAACTGCGCAATGTGGCCCGGCACCCTACAACCCCTCAGACCCTGCACCTGTTCTCTCTGGTGGGCCTCTTGGCCCAGTGGGTGCCCTATAGGGAAATGTGAGCTGTGGGCATTTGGTAGACCAGGCAGAGTGAGCAGACACCCCATGGTACCATCCTACCTGATCACTTTGCTTTTTGAGTTGCTATCATGATATAATAGTTAATATTTATTAACTGCCTGCAGGCAGAGTTCTGCATGTTTTTCCAATATTAGTTTATAGCTTTAACTCACATTACTCCACTAAAAACACAGTAGGAATTAGATAAAGATTACCTGGAAAGAAGATGGGCTATAGGCTACATTCACAGGGCAGGGAAGGGAAGCAGGGATGGCAACTTCAAGGGCCCTGGGAGGATTCCTAAAGGAGGAAAATGTTCTGATCTCATATGTTCCCTGTGGCTAGGCTGGTGTAGTCACTGGTCCCAATTTTAGCAAAGCTGAGGAACACTGTATCAATTCCAAAACCATACTATCATCTTACCAAGTGCTTACATAACAGCCATGATGCATACTCTGAAGGTTTATAAGCCAGAATTAAGAACATTGTTAAACGAGAGACTCCACCCACTGTGGCCCCAGCCCAGGGCTTCAGGAAGCTCCTGTGGGCCAGCCCTGAGCCTTGACCACCAGCCCCATGTTGTGTGTGTGTGCTCTGCACCACACAGCCAGAAGGAGCCAGAGAGATCTCGATGGGTGTGCTTCTTGACGTCTTTCTTAGGTTTTTTTCTTCCACCTGTTTCAAATACTGTTTTTTCCCTCATAGCTGTCTTGCAGACACTATCTCTTCCAATTTGATGCTCCCACTAGCTGATCTAATTTCTTCCATGGCTTCATCTAGCTAAAATTTATATAATACATCCTAAATAAATATAACCACTCCAGACTTGTCTCCTGAGCTTCCAGCCTGGAAATGCAATAGCCGGGTGCCAATGTTACTTGGGGTACATACACCACAGGCTCTGCAGTCTCATTGTGTTCCCTTACAAGGCCTGATCTTCCCTCTTGGGGTCTACCTCAGTGAATTGCACCCATTTTCCAAAGGTGGGAACCTGGAATCAGTGCTTCCCTCCTCTTCTCTGTCTTCCACATCACGTAAATTACCAAAGTCTTGTTAATTACACCTCTATGTATCTCTTGAAGCTCTTTCCTTCTTTGATCTGTTTAATCTTTCCTGGTTTGATCCTTCAACATTTCTCCCCTGGTTGCTCCCACAGCACCCTTTGAGCTTTTCTGCTCTTTTGGAACTCTCCAAGTTACCAGAATGTCGCATTTACTAATTTGCACATCTGCTCACATTCCTGTTTAAAATCCTCCTCTGAAGCTCCAGAGCCTTCAGAATAAAATTTGACATCCTCAGCCTGACATCCTGGGCCCTTCAAGAGCTAGTCTTGATGTTCTCTGTAGCCTTGGCTTCACTGCACCCCTCTTCCTCTTCCACCTTCTGCTACTGGTCCAAGCACAACTTGCGTTGCCCTACTCTCCTGCTTTGAAGCTCCCTGACTAGAGAGTTAAACTCTGGCTAGGCTCTGTTCATCCTTCAAGACTCAGTTCCTCTCTCTTCCCATCTACCTTGGCTTTCCCTACAAGATATGGTGAAGTCCACTGATGAGCAATCGAAAGCAATGAGTTAGAGGGAGCAGAGAAGGTTGGGAAGCAAATTTCCCCCATCACCTCCTGAGTTACTCTTGCCTCTGACTACCTGGCATGCACTGCGGAGGAAATACACACAAAAGAAATACAGTGTGCTCTCAAAGGCCTATCCAGAAATGTCAGAAGTGGCGTTATGCACACAGAGTTGTATAAACTGAATATTGGCAAATTGTAGAATTCCATCATTGTTCTTCTAAACATGAGATAAAAATAAATATCATTCTTTCTGTTGCTATTTCATGGAACTCTCTCATATTGTTCCTTAGATGCCGTCTTTCATTCACCTCAGCATACAATAGTCCCCTGTTATCCACAGTTTCACTTTCCATGGTTTCAGTTATCTGGCATCTAATTGAGAAATTAATCTTTATCATACATACATATATATGTATAGGAAGAAACATGGTATATATAGGGTTCAGTACTATCAGCAGTTTTAGGCATCCACAAGAGGTCTTGAAATGTGTTCCCCTGGATGAATGGGATCTACTGTATGGCTACTACCCTCTTGCTGCAGGCCAAGCACTGAGCTAGAAGCTTGGGAACTATAGGCAAGTATGACCGAATCCTACTCTTCAAGGATCTCCTGGAATGACCATCACCCTGACACTCCCAAATACACTGCTACAATTGAGTTAGGCAGCAGACGCACTTCCAGAATGGTGATGGAAGCATTTCTGAAAATATATTCATTGGTGAACGCAGCAAGAGCACCTGGGAAATTTCCAACTTTGATTTGTTCAGGACACTGGAAATTAAGACAGGCTTGCAACAATCTTAAGGTGTTTACTCAAGAAAAAATCTGAATTTTTGTAAGAAAAGTAAGCTTTGGATATTTTAACTTGTTGTATTATCATCCCCTGTCCCTACCTCCACAGTAGCCTGAAAACCAGCAGCCTCCACAACAAAGTCTGGAGACAGAGGAGGAGAATAGACTCTCCAGTTCCCCCACATTATATTATTTTTAATGTGTAGCTTTTCCATAACAAACAGTTACAAGATACATACAGGAAAAGGAACTGGGAGCTGTACACAGGGAAACAATGCGGTCACTAGAAACTGACACCGAGGAAACCCAAATGTTGAACTTTTAAGACAAGCATTTTAAATCAGCTATTATAAATATACTCAATGGGCTTCCTTCCTTCCTTTCTTTCTCTCTTTCTTTCTTTTCTTCCCTCTGTGGCCTAGGCTGCAATACACTCGACTCTCTGCAGACTCCCTGCGTCCGGCTCCCGTGATTCTCCTACCCGGGCCTGCGGGCTGCCTGGGATTGCTGGCGCACGCCACCACCCCTCCCTGGTTTTTCTCCTGTGGCTGGAGGCGCGGATTCACCATGTTGGCCAGGCTGCTCTCCAGCTCCTGACCTCGAGTGGTCTGCCCGCCTCGGCCTCCCGAGTTGCTGGGACTGCAGACGGAGTCTCACTCACTCGGTGCTCGGTGTTGCCCGGACTGGAGTGCAGTGGCGTGGTCTCAGCTCGCTGCAGCCTCCGCCTCCCAGCCGCCTGCCTTGGCCTCCCAGGGTGCTGGGATTACAGCCTCTGCCCGGCCGCCCATCGTCTGGGATGTGAGGAGCGCCTCTGCCCGGCCACCCCGTCTGGGAAGAAGTGAGGAGCGCCTCTGCCCGGCCACCCCTTCTGGGATGTGAGGAGCGCCTCTGCCCGGCCTCCCCGTCTGGGAAGTGAGGAGCGCCTCTGCCCGGCTGCCCCGTCTGTGAAGTGAGGAGCGCCTCTGCCCGGCTGCCCCGTCTGGGAAGAAGTGAGGAGTGCCTCTGCCTGGCCGCCCCATCTGGGAGGTCTAACACGGAGGCCGGAAGCAGTGTGGGGGCTGGACGTGGTGGCTCACGCCTGTAGTCCCAGTACTCTGGGAGGCCGAGGCAGGTTGATCACTTGAGGCTAGGAGTTCGAGACCAGCCTGGCCAACATGGCGAAACATATGAAAAATACAACAGACAAACCAACCAACCAACCCAGCGACAACAAAACAGGTCTACCCTGGAGTCATACTCTAGTTTTTTCTATTTTCCTCCCTTTCTGATCCTTTATCCCACTTTCTTTTTCTTCCTCTTCCTTCTCCTTTGTCAAATAGAGGATTGAGTTATTATCATTGATCCATACAAAGTCCCTCTCTCATTTATTTTCTTTGATTCCCACCCCCCATTTCTGTTCCCCGTCTTCCCATGTGCAACCTTCCTAATACGTTTGATATGCATCTTTTTGTTTGTATGTACTTTTAGAAAATGTTTATTGTTTTGTGTGCAAAAAAAATTAATAAAAAAATAATTAAGAAAAAAATATATATACTCAATGGGTACAAAAAAATAGAAAGAATCATTAGGACCTACTATATGATAGCACAACAGAGTGACTATAGTCAATAATAATTGTATATTTTAAAAGAACTCAAAAAAATGTAATTGGATTGTTTGTAACTCAAAGGATAAATGCTTGACGGGATGGATACCCCATTCTCCAAGATGTGCTTATTTCACACTGCATGCCTGTATCAAAACATCTCATGTACCCCATAAATATATACACCTACTATGTACCCACAAAAATGTTAAAAAATAATAAAAAATAAAACAACAAATGTGCTCAAAGAACTAAAGAAAATCATGTCTAAAGAATTTTTTTAAGTATGAGAATAATGCCCAATCAAATAGAGACTACTACTAAGAGATAGAGATTATAAAAAGAACAAAAGAGAAATTCTGAACTTGAAAACTATAAGAACTGAAATGCAAAATCTATTAGTACTCAACAACACATTTTAACTGACAGAAGAAAGTAAGAGGAAACTTGAAGAAAGTTAAACTGAGGTTCTTTTATTCTGAAGAATATTAAGAAAAAAATAAGAAAAATGAATAAAGCCTCAAAGATCTGTGGGACACAATTAAATATATCAACACACACATGAATGCGAGTCCCAGAGAAAAGAAGACCAGTGAGAGAAAGGCACAGAAAGAATATTTGAATAAATAATGGTGGAAACTCTCCAAAGGTAATGAAAATAATAATGTGCACGTCTAAGGTGTTCAACAGAATCCAAGTAAGATAAATTTAAAAATATTCACATTGTCAAAAGACAGTTAAACAGAGAATCTTGAAAGCATCAAAAGAGACATGATTGAATACATAGTGATCCTTAATACAATAACAGCTGAATTCTTATCAGAAACCATGCAAGCCAGAGGGAGTAGGATGACATACTTAAAGTGCTGAAGAAAAAGACTATCAACCAGGAACTCTGTTTCCAGCAAAACCATTAATTAAAAACAAAGAAGAAATTAAGATATTCCCAGATTAAAAAAAAAAAACTAACAGAATTTGTTGCTAACAGATCTGCCTCACAAGAAATACTCAAGGGAGTCCTTTAGGCAGAAATGAAAGGAGGTTCACATGAAGAGGAAATCCACAGGAAGAAATAAAGAGCATTAATAAAAGAAAATATAAAAGACAGTATAAATATAATTTTATTTACATAATAGCTCTTTTCATCTCCTATCTTATAGATAAGAAAACTACATAAAGCAATAATTATTAAGCAGCATCGATAGGTTATAATAAATAAAGATATGAATTGTGTGATGATACTAGCCTAAAGAAAGGGAGAATAAATACCATTGGGGCAAAATGGTATTAAACTTACTGAAATTAAGTTACATTATTCTAATCTAGATGTTTTAAGTTAAGATGTTAATTGTAATCCCCAGAGCAACAATCATTAATAAAATAACTAAATCCACATTTTATATATACGCACATACATACATACACATATAAAGAAACAACAAGCAAATTAAATGGTAGACTAGAAAAATCTATTTAACACAAAAGGAGGCAGTAATGAAGGAAGAGAGAAACAACAAATTTGATATAAAAGAACAAAATAGTGAAATGTAAATGTAAATTCTACCTAAACAATAATTACATTAATATAAATAAAGTACCCCCAGTGAAAAGCAGATATTGGCAGATAGATTAAGAAAACAAACAGACAAAAACATGGTCTCACTATATGTTATATAAAAGAGATAGACTTTAGCATCAAACCCACAAATAGGTCAAAAGTAAAAGAATGCCAAAAAGAGATACCACGCAAACAGTACAAACAGAGAGGCAGAGAGGCTAGATTACTATCAGATAAAATATAGTTTAAAAAAAGTAATTACTAGAGACAAAACATATATTTTATAATAACCAGTCAATCCATCCATTAGATAAAATAACCATAAACACATGCATCTAACAACAGATCCTCGACAAATGTGAAGCAAAGACAGAGAAAAGAAGGGAGAAATAGACAATTCAACAATAATATTAGAGACTTCAGTACTTCACTTTCAATAATATGGAGAATAAAGTAGGTAGAAGATCATCAAAGAAATAGACTTGAATAACACTATAAATCAACTAGCCCTAACAGGTATTCATAGAACACTCCACTGAACAGCAGCAGAAAACAGTTTTCTCAAGTGCACATAGCACGCTCTACAGAATAGACCATGTGTCAGCACATAAAATAAGCCTCAATCCATTCAAAATTTTGTAATTATAAAAAGTATGTTCTTTGACTGCAAAGGAATAAAATTGGAAATCAGTAACAGAAGGAAGTATGGGTAATTCAAAAATAAATGAAAATTAAATGACACATTTTTAAGTAGTTAATACATCAAAGAAGAAATCACAAGGGAAATTGGAAAATATTTTGAGTTAAATGAAAACAAAAACAACATACTAAAATTTATGGGAAGTAGCTAAAGCAGTGCTTAGAAGAAAAGGTATGGCTGTAAACACCTATGTTTAAAAAAAGAAAATCTCAAATAAATAACCACCCACCTTAAGCTAACAAAACTCAAATCAAGCAGAAGAAAAAAGATTATACTGAAAATAAATTTTACAAAAATAAAACCAGTAGAAAAAATATTGAAACCAAAAATGTGTTATTTGAGTGCAGTGGCTCACGCCTGTAATCCCAACAGTTTGGAAGGCTGAGGTGGGCGGATCACCTGAGGTTAGGAGTTTGAGACCAGCCCGGCCAACATGGCGAAACCCTGTCTACTAAAAAAGTACAAAAACTAGCCAAGCATGGTGGCACACACCTGTAATCCCAGCTACTCAGGAGACTGAGGCAGGAGAATCACTTGAACCCAGGAAGCAGAGGTTGCAGGGAGCTGAGATCATGACACCGCATTCCAGCCTGGGTGACACAGCAATACTCAAAAAAAAACACAAATATATATATATATATATATATACACAATATAATTTATAATTTACATATAGAATATAATTTATATAACAAAATATAATAACAAAATTGACAAACTTTTAGCTGGCCAGAAACAAATGGGAGAAGATTTATATTACCAGTGTAAGTAAACAAAAAGGGGACATCACTATTGACCATACATAAACAAGAAGGATTTTAAGAGAATACTGTGAAAAATTATATGTCAATAAATGGACAAATTCCTAAAAAGATACAAACCACTAAAGTGGACAAAAACATAAAAAGAAATTTTGAACAGATCTATAAGTAAAGCTGTTAAATTAGTAATCAGAAAAGCTAACCACAAAGAAAAGTCCAGAACAAGATAGTGTCACTGGTAAATTATTTCAAATACTTAATGAATAATCATCAATATGCCACAAAGTCTTCCAAAAAATAAAAAAGGAAAAAGCAATTTTCAATTCATTCATTATTTCTATTCAAAATTTTACCACTCAGGTAAATTAGGGGGAAAAAAAGTAAAAAGTATCCAGATTGGAAAGAAAGAAGTAAAATTTTCTCTGTTCACAGGTGACATGATTTGTACAAAGAAAATTCTAAGGAAAACATGCACACACACACATACACACACATACGAAAGAAATAGAATTGAGAGTCTAGAAATGACCTCTTACATTTATGATCATTTAGTAGTTTTACAGGAAAGTCAAGACAAATCAAGAAGGAAACATTATCTTCTTAACAAATGATGCAAGAAAGACTGGATATCCACATGCAAAAGAATGAAGGTAGATCCTCACCTCACACCATATACAAAAACTAACTCAAAATGAATCAAACACCTAAATAAAAAAACTAAAACTATAAAACTCTTAGGAACAAATACATAGAAATAAATTCTCGTGATCTTGGGTTAATCAATGTTTTATTAGATATGACACTGAAGCACAAGCAATGAAAGAAAAAAATGGACATATTCTACTTGATAAATTTAAAACTTCTGTTCCTCAAAGGGCACAATCAAAAAAGCGAAAAGATGATCTACAGAATCAAAGAATCTGAAAGTCATGTATCTGATAAGGGCCTAGTATCCAAAATAGTATAAAGACCTCCTGCAATTCAACAATAAAAAGACAAATAATCAAATTTTTAAATGAGCAAATGACTCAAATACACATTTCTCTAAAGAAGATAATATACAGCTAGGCATGTTGGCTCATGCCAACATGCTTGCTGGGTCCCCAAGCAGGCCATTTCTGCCTGGCACCACAGGGACCCTTTGGGAGGGCAGCCAGAGTTGTGGGGGGAAAATGCCACAAGGAGAAGGAAGTCTCCAATTTGACCAATTTTGTAACCATTTGAACTGGGTGAAAAGCCTTCTGCCCAGAACTCAGGGGAGGGCCTGAATCCAGTGTTCAGACTTCACAGGCAGGGGAAGAAACAAAGCCCTGTTCTTTCTGAGGGGGGAGGTGGGTAGCCTGGAGCAAGCTCTCAAGCCCTGCCCACCCACTGCTTGGAAACTGACTCAGGCTGTTAGGCAGGGCATGGTAAGACTGAGTCCAGCCCTTCAGATCATGTGGGAGCTCGGTGAGGACTGTGACTGCCACTGCCGACTTTCCCCCACTGCCCTGACAACCTGCATGACTCAGCAAGGGAAGTCAAAATCCTCCTAGGTACACAACTCCATTGACCTGGGAACCTCATCCCCTTCCTCTACAGCAGCCTCAACAAGACCCGCCCAGTGAGAGTCTGAGCTCAGATATGCCTGGTACTGACCCCACCTGATGGGCCTTCCCTATCTAGCCTGGTAGCTGAAGACAAAGGGAATATACTCTTGGGAGTTCTAGGGCCCCACCCACTGCCAGTTCCTCTCAATACTACTATAGCTGATGCTCTCTGGAAAGTGCCACCTCCTGGCAGGAGGCCAACCAGCACAAAAATAGAGTATTAAACCACCAAAGCTAAGAACTCTCACAGGGTCCATTTCATCCCCTGCCACCTCCAACAGAACAGGTGCTGTATCCACAGCTGAGAAACCCATAGAGCGTTCACATCACAGGACTCTGTGCAGAAAACCCCCAGTACCAGCCCAGAGTCAGGAAGACTTGCTGGGTGGGTAGACCCAAAAGAGAGATAACAATCACTGCAACTCAGCTCACAGGGAGCCACATCCATAGGAAAAGGGGGAGAGTACTACATCAAGGGAATAACTTCTTGGTCAAAAGAATCTGAACAATAACCTTCAGCCCTAGACCTTCCATCTGACAGAGCTTAATCAAATGAGAAGGCACCAGAAAACCAACCTTGGTAATATGACAAAACAAGGCTCTTTAACACCCCCAAAAAATCACACTAGCTTACCAGCAATGAATCCAAATCAAGAAGAAATTCCTGATTTACCTGAAAAAAAGTTCAGGAGGTTAGTTATTAAGCTAATCAGGGAGGCACCAGAGAAAGGTGAAGCCCAATGCAAGGAAATCCAAAAAATGATACTGGAAGTGAAGGGAGAAATATTCAAGGAAATAGAGAGCTTAAAGAAAAAGCTTCAATCAAAACTTCAGGAAACATTGGGCACACTTATATAAATGCAAAATGCTCTGGAAAATCTCAGCAATAGCATTGAATAAGTAGAAGAAAGAAATTCAGAGATCGAAGACAACATCTTTGAATTAACCCAATCCAATAAAGATGAAGAAAAAAAGAATAAGAAAATATGAACAAAGCCTCCAAGAAGTCTGGGATTATGTTAAACAACCAAACCTAAGAATAATCAGTGTTCCTGAGGAAGAAGAGAAATCTAAAAGTTTAGAAAACATATTTGGGGGAATAATTGAGGAAAACTTCCACACCCTTGCTAGAGACCTAGACATCCAAATACAAGAAGCACAAAAAACATCTGGGAAATTCATCACAAAATATCATCACCTAGGGACACTGTCATCAGGTTATTTAAAGTTAAGATGAAAGAAAGAATCTCAAGAGCTGTGAGACAAAAGCACCAAGTAAACTATAAAGCAAAACCTGTCAGATTAACAGCCGATTTCTCAGAAGAAACCCTACAAGCTAGAAGGGATTGGGGCCCTATCTTCAGCCTCCTCAAACAAAATAAATATCAGCCAAGAATTTTGTATCCAGCAAAACTAAGCATCATATATGAAGGAAAGACACAGTCTTTTTCAGACAAACAAATGCTGAGAGAACTTGCCACTACCAAACCACCACTACAAGACCTGCCAAAAGGAGCTCTAAATGTGATACAAATCCTGGAATCACATCAAAACAAAACCTCTTTAAAGCATAAATCACATAGGACCTATAAAACAAAAATACAATTTAAAAAGCAAAAACAAACAAAAAAAAGGTACACAGGCAATAAATAGTATGATGAATACAATGGTACCTCACTTCTCAATACTAGCATTGAATGTAAATGTCCTAAATGCCCCTCTTAAAAGATGCAGGACTGAAGAATGGATAAGAACTCACCAACCAACTATCTGCTGCCTTCAGGAGACTCACCTCACACATAAAGACTCCCATAAACATAAAGTAAAAGAGTTGAAAAAAGCATTTCATGCAAATGGACATCAAAAGTGAATGAGGGTAGCTATTCTTTTATCAGACAAAACAACCTTTAAAGCAACAGCAGTTAAAAGAGACAAAGAGAGACATTGTATAATGGTAAATGGCCATCTCTAACAGGAAAATATCACAATCCTAAACATATATGTACCTAACACTGGAGTTCCCAAATTGATAAAACAATTACTAGTAGACCTAAGAAATGAGATAAACAGCAACACAATAATAGTGGGGGACTTCAATACTACACTGACAGCACTAGACAGGTCATCAAGGTAGAAAGTCAACAAAGAAACAATGGATTTAAACTATACCCTGGAGGAAATGGACTTAACAGATATATACAGAACATTTCATCCAATGACCACAGAATACGCATTCTATTCAACAGCAAGTGGAACTTTCTCCAAGATAGACCATACCATAGGCCACAAAATAAGCCTCAATAAATCTAAGAAAATTGAAATTATATCAAGCACTCTCTCAGAACACAGTGACATAAAACTGGAAATCAATTCAAAAAGGAACCTTCAAAACCATGCAAATACATGGAAATTAAATAACCTGCTCCTGAATGATCATTGGGTCAACAATGAAATCAAGATGGAAATTTAAAAATTCTTCAAACTGAATGACAATAATGATACAACCTATCAAAACCTCTAGGATACAGCAAAGGCAGTGCTAAGAGGACCGTTCATAGCCCTAAATGCCTCCATCAAAAAGACTGAAAGAGCACAAACTGACATTCTAAGGTCACACCTCAAGGAACTAGAGAAACAAGAATAAACAAAACCCAAACCCAGCAGAATAAAGGAAATAACCAAGATCAGAGCAGAACTCAATGAAATTGAAACAAAAAAAATACAAAAAATAAATGAAACAAAAAGTTGGTTATTTGAAAAGATAAATAAAATTGATAGACCATTAGCAAGATTAATCAAGAAAAGAAAAGAGAAAATCCAAAAAACCTCAATAAGAACTGAAACAAGAGCTATTACAACTGACGCCACAGAAATACAAAAGATCATTCAAGGCTACTATGAACATATAACACATAAGTTTATGCACATAAACTAGAAAACCTAGAAGAGATGGATAAGATCCTGGAAAAATACAACCCTTCTAGTTTAAATCAGGAAGAAATAGATACCCTGAACAGACCAATAACAAGCAGCAAGATTGAAGTGGTAATTTTAAAATTACCAACCAAAATAAAAGCCCAGGACCAGATGGATTCACAGCATAATTCTACCAGACATTCAAACAAGAATTGGTACCAATCTTTTTGACACTTAGAGAAAGAGGGAACCCTCCCTAATTCATTCTATGAACCCAGCATTACCCTAATACCAAAACCAGGAAAGGACATAACCAAAAAAGGAAACTACAGACCAATATCCCTGATGAACACAGATGCTAAAATCCTTAACAAAATACTAGCTAACTAAATCCAACAACATATCAAAAAGATAATCCACCATGGTCAAGTAGGTTTCATATCAGGGATGTAGGGAAGATTTAACATAAGCAAGTCAATAAATGTGATACACCACATAAAGAGAATTAAAAACAAAAATCACATGATCATTTCAATAGATGCAGAAAAAACATTCGACAGAAATCCAGCATTCCTTTATGTTAAAACTCTCAGCAAAATTGGCCTACAAGGGACATACCTGAATGTAATACAAGCCATCTATGACAGACCCACAGCCAACATAATACTGAATGGGGAAAAGTTGAAAGCATTCCCTCTGAGAACTGGAATAAGACAAGGATGCCCACTCTCATCACTCCTCCTCATTGTAGTACTGGAAGTTCTAGCCAGAGCAATCAGACAAGAGAAAGAAATCAAGAGCATCCAAATCAGTAAAGAGGAGATCAAACTGTCACTGTTTGCTGATGATATGATCATTTACCTCGAAAACCCTAAAGACTCCTCCAGAAAGCTCCTAGAACCGATAAAAGAATTCAGCAAAGTTTCTAGATATAAGATTAATGTACACGAATCAGTAGCTCTTCTATACAACGACAGCAACCAAGCAGAGAATCAAATCAAGAATTCAACCCCTTTCACTGCAAAAAAAAAAAAAAAAAAAACTTAAGAATATACCTAACCAAGGAAGAGAAAGATGTCTACAAGGAAAACTACAAAACACTACTGAAAGAAATCATAGACAACACAAACAAATGGAAACACATCCCATGCTCATGGGTGGGTAGAATCAATATTGTGAAAATTGACCATACTGTCAAAGCAATCTACAAATTCATTGCAATCCCCATCACAATACCACCATCATTCTTCACAGAATTAGAAAAAACAATTCTAAAATTAATATGGAACCAATAAAGAGCCTGCATAGCCAAAGCAAGACTAAGGAAAAAGAACAAAACTGGAGGCATCACACTACCTGATTTCAAACTATACTATAAGGCCGTAGTCACCAAAACAGCTTGATACTGGTATAAAAATAGGCACATAGACCAATGGAACAGAATAGAGAACCTAGAAATAAACCCAAATACTTACAGCCAACTGATCTTTGACAAAGCAAACAAAAGCATAAGGTGGGGAAAGGATGCCCTTTTCAACAAATGGTGCTGGGATAATTGGCTAGCCACATGTAGGAGAATGAAACTGGATCCTCATCTCTCACCTTATACAAAAATCAACTCAAGATGGATTAAGGACTTAAATCTAAGACCTGAAACTATAAAAATTCTGGAAGATAATCTTAGAAAAACCCTTCTAGACGTTGGTTTGGGCAAGGATTTCATGACCAAGAAGCCAAAAGCAAATACAACAAAAACAAAGATAAATAGGTGGGACTTAGTTAAACTAAAAAGCTTTTGCATGGCAAAAGGCACAGTCAGCAGAGTAAACAGACAACCCACAGAGTGGGAGAAAATCTTCACAATCTATACATCCGACAAAGGACTAATATCCAGGATCTACAACGAACTCCAACAAATCAGCAAGAAAAAAACAAACAGTCCCTTCAAAAAGTGGGCTAACAACATGAATAGACAATTCTCAAAAGAAGATATACAAATGGCCAATAAACATATGAAAAAATTCTCAACATCACTAATGAGCAGAGAAATGCAAATCAAAACCACAATGCAATACCACCTTACTCCTGCAAGAATGGCCATAATCAAAATCAAACAACAGTAGATGTTGGCATGGATTCAGCACTTCTACACTGCTGGTGGGAATGTAAACTATTACAGCCACTATGGAAAACAGTGTAAAGATTCCTTAAAGGACTAAAAGATTCCTTAAAGTGGGATTGATCCAACAATCCCACTACTGGGTATCTACCCAGAGGAAAGGAAGTCATTATACTTGCACATGCATGTTTATAGCAGCACAATTCACAATTGCAAAATCATGGAACCAATCCAAATGCCCACCAATAAACAAGTGGATAAAGAAACTGTGGTGTATCCATATATATACTCATATATATATTCCATCTCATATATATACACACATATATATTCCATATATATATTCCATCTCATATATATGATGGAATACTACTCAGCCATAAAAAGGAATGAATTAATGGCATTCACAGCAACCTGGATGAGACTGGAGACTATTATTCCAAGTGAAGTAACTCAGGAATGGAAAACGAAACACCATATGTTCTCACTGATATATGGGAGCTAAGCTATGAGGAAACAAAGGCATAAGAATGATACAATGGACTTTGGGGACTTGAGGGGAAGGGTGGGAGGGACCAAGAGATTAAAGACTACAAATATGATGCAGTGTACACTGCTCAGGTGATGGCTGCAGCAAAATCTCACAAATCACCACTAAAGAACTTACTCATGTAACCAAACACCACCTGTACCCCAATAACCTATGGAAATTTTAAAAATTTTTAATTTAATTTAATTTTTAAAAAGAAATGGCAAATAAGCATATGAAAAAATGCTCCTCAGCATCAGTCATTACGAAATGCAAATCAAAATCATGATGAGATACCAGTTCACACTATCCTTTTGGCTATTTTTTTTAATTTTAGGATACCTAAAATAAAAAAGATGAAGTGTTTGTGAAGACCTGAAGAAAATGGAAGTCTCATACATTGCTAGTTTGGTGTAAAATGGTACAACCACTTTGGAAAATAGTTTGACAGCTCCTCAAAATCTTAAATATAAACTTCATATAACTGAGAAATTTTATTCTTGGTGTATACTCAAGATAATTAAAAACGTGTCCACACAAAAACTTGTGGATCAATGTTCTAAGCAGCATCAACCACCAAAAAGTGTAAACAACTCAAATGTTTATCAACTTATTAATGGGCAAACGTCATGTATTATATACATACAATGGAATCTTTTTCAGCCATAAAAAGAAATGAAGTACTGACTCACGCTACATGGATTAACCCTGAAACTGTTATGCTGGGTGAAAGAAGCCAGTCATGAAAGAGCACAAATTGTTGATTCCATTGTATGAAAAGCCCAGAATAGAAAAATTCATGAAGACCTAAAGAAGATTAGTGGTTTCCAGGGGATTAGGGGAGAGGCAAATGGGTAGTGAGTGCTAATGGGTACTGGGTTTCTTTTTGTGCTAATAATTTTCTAAAGTTAAATAGTAGTGATGGTTGCACAGCCCAGTGAATAGACTAAAAACCACTGGTTTGTAAACTTTAAAAGGGTGAATTTTATGGTATACATCTCTATAAAGTCATTATTAAATACAGAATTAGACCAGTGAATCTGATCCGTGAATTAACACAGGGCTGTTTGAGACCTGGGGACAGAGTGGATCACTTGCCAGGAGGTACATCATCTACAACTTTATACTTTATTGTCATTTAAGAAGTCCACCATGCGAGTTTTTTATCTAACCACATTCCTTGTCTGCTTACTCTATACACTAAATGTCATTACTCCCATCACCATACTCACCTCTTTCCACCTCCTCTTCCACTTCCCATGAAATCTGTGGCTCTCACTGCAGCCCTGGTTACCTGACGGTTCACATCTGTGATCAACTCCTGTCTTCTCACTGTAAAGCCAAGGTTTACACAGCAGAGCTCCCCAGGAACACTCAAGATTGCATTTTCCACCTGCACAGGAACAAACGGGGTTTAAACACGTGATTGGAGTCAGAGCCTTGGCTTTGGCCATCTCATATGAGTGCTTGGATTGGAAGTTTTAAGCAAGGCCATGTCACCTTTACTTAGTGTTCAACATTCCAACAATACACAGGTCTATTTTTCACTTGTAGGAGTGCAGATAGGAATAATAACATAGCCACATTAGTTATGTGGGCATTTATAAATGAGAAAACTACTTCAGAAAGAACAGGTCTATTATATGGCAACAGATTAGACTTGGCAGGTCTTTCTGGCCTGAGAGTGAGAACATTATATTACTTGAAAGGGCATACATTTACTCAGCAATTCATATAATACAGACTAAACCAGAAGCCGGAAATCAGTAAACATAACAGTGCTTTTTGCAAAGAATCTGGCATTACACTAAGATCTAAAAATAGAAATATGTGGAACAAGAGCCCAGTGCAGAAGCATCTCTGATCCTGCTCTGTCTCCCTGAACCACTGCTATTGCCTCAGCTCAGTCCTGCACCAGCCCTCGCCTAGACTGTGAAAATTGCTTCTTGTTTCTCTGATTACATTTGAAGCCCCTCAAGCTGATCTACACAGCCTCTCAAGATAATCTGTCTAAAAGGAACCGTGTCCATAATCCACAAGATTCAAGTTACATGACACATGGAGTTCTTTCTCTTGTCATCCTTCTTGCTGTCACCTCCTGATGTAGTCTGGATGAAATCTCTTGCAGCTTTGTTGCAAGTCATTCATGAATTTAGCACTACCAGGTACCCTGCTAGAGTCCTGATTTCATTTCACATATTTAATCTTTCCAACAAAACTGCCCCCACTTAACAGGTGAAGACATGAAATAAATTGTCAACGTCACCCGGATGGAAAGGCAGCAGTCCAGATCCTCCAGTGTGCACGCCACACCCAAACCCCTTGGCTGCTTTATTGCTGGATCACCTGTGCTCTCTGGGGCCTGCAGGCCTTCACTCATATGTGTTTCTCTCTCTGACATGTTCTCTGCCTGGTAAACTTCTCTCAAGGCCCAGGTCAAGTGCCAGCTTTGCTGTGAAGGCTCTGTGACTCACCAGAAGCTGCTCCTCTGACATCCCTCCCTGTGCTTCCCACGTGTCCCTGAGCTGCTTCTCCCATCACTGCATTGGCCTCAGAAGACCGTTTCCTTTTCATCGTGGTGTGACGTGCTAAAAGCACAATCATTTATATTTTTGCTTTTTAAAACTGTTCTCCATTTTTTATTGCACTAGGATAACATAAAATTTACATCTTAACCATATGAAGTACACAGTTTAGTGATATTAAGTATATTCATAATGTTGTGCACCCATCACCACCACCCATCTGCATAACCTTTCATCCTGTAAAACGGAAACTCTGTACCTGATAAACACAAACTCCCCATTCCGTCCTCCTCCAAGCTTTTGAAAACCACCATTCTACTTTCTGTCTTTATGAATTTGACTAGTCTAGGGACCTCATATAAGTGGAATTGCACAGTATTTGCCTTTTTGTGACTGGCTTATTTCACTTAGCATAATGTCCTCAAGGTTAATCCATGCAGATTATGTCTCAGAATTCCCTTCCTTTAAGGCCAAATCGTTTGTTTACACCGTGTTTTGTTTATACATTCATATGTCAATGGACCCCTGGGTTGCTTCCACATTTTAGCTAGTGTACATAAGGCAGCTATGAACATGGCATACAAATGTCTCTTGGATATGCTGCTTTCAATTATTTTGAGTATGTACCCAGAAGTGGAATTATTGGATCACCAGGTAATTCTATTTTTTAAGTTTTTGAGATACTATCATGTTGTTTTAGTGGCTGTAACATGTTACGTTCCCACAGAGCATGTACAAGAGTTCCAATTTCTTCACTTCCTCACCCACAATTGTTACTTCCTGATTTTTGATACGAGCCATCCTCATGGGTGTGAGGTGGCCTCTCTATTTGGTTTGCACTTCCCTAATGACTGGCGATGCTGAGCATCTTTTCATGTGCTTATGGACCGTTTGTATGTCTTCTTTAGAGAAAGGTCCATTCAAGTCCTTCAATCCATTTTTGAATAGGGTTGTTTGTTTATTGTTGTTAAGTTTTAGGAATTCTCTATATATTCTAGTTATTAATCTCTTATCAAATGTATGACTTTCAATTATTTTTACCCGTTCTGTGGATTGTCCTTTTACTCTGTTGATATTATCTTTTGATGCAGAAATGTTTTCATTCTCACAAAGTCCAATTTGTCCACAGTTGATAGTTACAGAATGACAGTCACAAGGATAACACAAACTTCCTATTTAACTCCTATATTTGTCTTTTGTGTTCTGAAAAGATCTGGCATTGTCATTAGAATCCACATTCTGTCTTCCTGAAGCTTTAGGTTGAGGATGACCCTGTGCCAAGGGGCACTCATGGGAGATGGGGTACGGTAGGATAGCATCAGCACTGCAATAAATCCCAGAGTGCACACGTCCAGGCATGCCCTGACAAGTGAGGAGAGGAAACCTGGGTTTAGGGCTCCAACCAACATGCCCACAGAGGCGGGTTAGGGAAGCTGTCAAAATCGTCTTTTAAATTCGAATTTTTTTTAGACGGAGTTTCATTCTTATCGTCCCGGGTGGAGTGCAATGGCGCTATCTCCGCTCGCTTGAACCTCTGCCTCCCGGGTTCAAGTGATTCTCCTGCCTCAGCCTCCCAAGTAGCTGGGATTACAGGCGCCCACCACCAAGCCCAGCTAATTTTTTATGTATTTTTAGTAGAGACAGAGTTTCACCAGGTTGGCCAGGCTGCTCTCGAACTCCTGACCTTAGGTGATCCAGCCACCTTGGCCTCCCAAAGTGCTGAGATTACAGGCGTGAGCCACCATGCCTGGCCAAATTTGAATTTCTTTAGAGTATACGTGTAAAATATTTTAGCACATTTGGAAAATACAGAAAAAAATGTTTAAAAATAAAATAAAAAGATCACTTAAAACCCATGACCTGGAAATAACTGCTGTTAAGTGCCAGTGAAATTTCTCCCCAGTGTTTTCGGTTTGCTTATTTGTTTGTTTTCCTCTTCTCTGCATGTTGTAAGGGATACGCTTTTCTGCTGGGCTACTGTTTCAAAGAAAAATTTCTGTAAGTGACCTTTCCCCCTTGGGGATACTTACCAATGGCTGGAAACACTTTTGGTTGTCAAGGGTACTACTGGCATCTAGTGGGTAGGGACCAGAGATGCTGCTAAACATTCTACAATATCCAGGACACACACACACACACACACACACACTCAGGGTAAAGAATTATGTCCACAAAATGTCAACTGTACCGAGGTTGGAAAATTCTGTTCTGCACCTGCATCGTCTTGCAGGCTTGTTAAAGCACGGCTTGCCAGGCCCACTCTCTGAATTTCTCATTCCATTCGTCTGGGTGGGACCAAAGAACCTGCATTTCCAACAAGCTTCCCAGTAACCCCACACTTCCAGAGTTAGGAAGAGCCTAGGAGGATCACATCTCCACCTTTCTCTAGCTCCCCACTCACCCTCCCAAAGAGGGGAGAATGAGCTGCCCTATGGGGGTGGCATCCAATATCTACCCTTCCCCACTGACTGGAGGCCCTGCGTTCAAATCCACCTTCTCTCCCCCTGCTGGCGAGGCTCCCAGGTGAGTGGCATCTGCTCTCTTCAAGGCCAGAATGCACGGGGACGCCCTTCTCCACAGGTTCCCATTCCTGCCACCTACCTCGACCTGGGTGGGAGGAGAAGGAAGCCCACCTGGCCCCAGAAGCTGGTTTACGCTCTGCTCAGCCCAGTGCTACCACAATAAGCTCATTTTTCACCTCTTCTCATGTTGGCCAATTTCTCGTTCATTTCTGAATTTATAGGAAAAAGGGGGTGTGGTTTATGGGTCTATTTAAGCTTCACCAAAAGGAGTTTTAACTGGAAATTGAAAAGGAGACATGTCCTTGCAGCTAGCCATATGCAAGACCAACTTCACACGTGGGAAGTGGAAGGTCTCAGTGGCGGCCAAAGAAGGAGAGTGGCTGTGGGGGCTGGGGACTCTTACTTACCATTTGGGGTCCCAGCAGCCTGTTGTGTCCAGCAGCCATAGGTACCCAGTTGTGCATTTAATAGGACCCTGGCTGTTTTTAAAAGGTACAAACTTTAGTCAACTCTGGACAAGCAATGCCAACCGCTGGCTTTGACCTTAGCCTGTGCGGTGAGACAGAAATGAGATGAAAGGCTTGTCTCAAAACAGACCACAGGCTTTTGAGCCAATGCCGTGGGAACTATTTTTGCTCCGTTTAAAATGTGTTTTCAGCCAGGACTGCAGGCAGGGGCCTTAAACAAGCACGGTGGTTCCTTTTCAGGAGGGCTGCAGAGACCCTGCCACTGAGGTTCCTGCCTTTAAATTGTTAATGCCATCCACTCCGTTGCTTCCCTCAAACATCTTACTGGTCTTCATCTCGTTTCAAACTGTGTTGCAGCTGGGCTTTGAAGGATGCAGGACAGTCACCCCCTGGTGTTTGGGGTTTGTCCTCAGAAATTTTTTTTTTTTAAGGCACACTGCCGCATGAGGACTCCACTGTTGCAGTGTTTGTTAAAAATAAACAAATTGTAAGCCTGAAGCCTGTCCTTGGATTTCAAGGACTCAGACAGTAAGCTCAGCTATAAAGGAATGATCAATGTTATCAAGGAGCAGGTAATGACAAGGGGCCAATTATACAATTATAGGGGAATCTGCTTCTTTTTCTAGGGCGTGGCTGTTTACCCAGCTAAAGGCTCTGTAAAGAGGGCGTAGGCCACACATTTTCTCTAGGAATTCTGCTTCCTCAGGAGATCAGTGAGAGGCTGGATTGGGTGTGAACCTAGATTTTGTCATTAGTATCAGAAGAGAGGCAGTTGCAGACAAAAGGAAAAGCCCTGATTATACTGGAAAAAAAAGAGGGGCTCCCTTAGAAGGATGTGAATTTTTAGGCACCCTCCAGACACATAGAAAAGGGGTACACAGAGGCGCTTCACCCCACCTGCTCCTGCTATTTCAGGATCACCGAGGAACAAAATGCAGTTACCATGACATCCTCAGCATCACTGCTGCCCACAGAAATCCACCCAGAGGCCGCAGTAGTGGCCTGGCTGAGGCTCCTCTCAGAATGAGAAGGCAGAGGTCGCAGGATTGATTTGGACAGCAAATGGTTTTGGTAGACCCAGAAATTGTTTATTTCACATTTCTCATTCTGGGGGATCCATAACATGAAACCTAGAAGAAAAACAAATGCTTAGGCCTAAAAGCAAAAGGAGAGTTTAGAAGAAAAACAGCACTGCAATAAAACAACAGCAGCCCCACAGGAGGAGGGGCCACCTTAAGCAGATGACCATGGCAAGGCCGCCTGAAGAAACGGAGGGTACAGGGACACCTAATGTGGAGGGCAGATCCAGAGGGGACAGGGACATGTGATGTGGAGGGCAGATCCCTGCACAGGCTTCAAGGCAGCCATGCTGAGGAAGAGTGTAAATGACTCAAATGGACGCTAAAGGCCTCGCTCGGCTGAGGCATGGAGGCAAGGCTGCAGTTTTGTAGGGTGAGGAGGAGGGGCCTTGTGGTTTGGCTCAGAGATAGAATCTGGGTGGGTTGGGGAAGGAAAATAGATTAGGCTTTCCTGGAGATGAGCTCACTGCCTGGGCCTTATAATTGTAAAGGAAAATCTAAAAATCTCAGGGCCCCCAAACTTACGCGCCTGGAGGCTGAGTCATGCAACACCCCCTTCCAAATGAATAGCTGTGACCAGTGCTATGCATCAGCCAGGTCCTCATGGAAAGGTGAAGCGCCTCAGGAGTCTGCACAGGGCTGTCCCCACAGACCGTTCATAAATCAATTCTTTGTCTGCCCTCCCATAAGCAAGGACATGCCAGTTGTCATGTTAGGCCTGCAATCTAAGTCTAGCTCCTGTAACTAAAGTCACATTCCACACTAATGTCAATAACAAGCTTCTCTTCCCAGGTGCAGAACCAGGTCTAAATGAGATCAGCCCTTCCTCCACCTCATTCCTTCTCTCTTCATGCATCCACCTTATTTTAGTTAAAATGTAGATTTACCGGGCACTGACCAAAGTCTCACAGGAATGTAACCACTCGCCTTACCACCTGCCGGCCCCTCTCCCTACATGCCCTCCCCTATTTAAGGAAATGGTATAAATATGAAACCTCCCGAAAACCTCTTTGAGAAAACAGCCACACATGTGTCTGTGGCTCATGATTTTCCCAGCGCACACTGAAGCTGGCTGAATAAGCCTTGATGATTGAGGCCTTTCCCTCACTCATTTCACAACCACCTCATCCATGCCATGCACTCCCCTACATGGTCCATTTGCACATGGCCAGTATTGGGGGCAAGGGTTGGGGAAGGAAATTGGGTTTCTGTTGGATCTGAGATTCAAGTTTCTAAATGGACATAATTGAACTAGGCCCTTAGTAACTGAGGGTGCCTACAAATGAGGAGCCTCTGCCTGGGATGAGATGGGGCATGTGGAGTTGCAGGGGTGGCCCCTCGGGCTGGGAAGGCCAACAGTCTTTATCCTTTTATCTCACCAGGTTCTGCTGTCCAACATGCCCATGAACTAGAGCTGGAGTTCTGAAGTGCTTTTACCACTTTTCTTAGGACGTCTTGGGCTGGCTATAAAAGGAAGAGGTTGAGAAGGGAAAGTTAGAAAAGTGCAGGAAAGAGAAGCTCGTAAAAGTAGTGTTTCATGCTGGAACAGAATGTGTAATACATCACTGGTCATGCAATGGAGGTCCACCTGGACAGGAGCTGGGGAGACTGGGGAAGGGGAGGTGCCTGGGAAGAGGCTGGTGACCCCGAGCCCAGCACCTGAGCCAGAGAGCAGCAAAGAGCAGGGAGCAGAGACCCAAGAGGGCCACAACAGAGGCTGGAGACGAACCCCCTTATGAGGTCTGAGGGCCTCATAAAGGCTGCTGGAGACTGAATTTGTCGACGTGGAGTGGTCCTGGATTATGACCTGCTCAAACTTATGGTTCTGAGATGGCAGCAGTCAAATCAGTGTGAAAATTATTTTATTTAAATAAGCAAGGTATGTGAGTCTTGAATGTTGGATAGAAAATTCTCCTAGACATTGGCCAGGCATGGTAGCTCATGTCTGTAATCCCAGTACTTTGGGAGGCCAAGGTGGGCGGATCACCTGGAGGTCAGGAGTTCGAGACTAGCCTGACCAACATGGAGAAACCACATCCCTACTAAAAATACAAAAATTAGCTGGGTGTGGTAGTACATGCCTGTAATCCCAGCCACTCAGAAGGCTGAGGCAGAAGAATCACTTGAACCCCAGAGGTGAAGGTTGCAGTGAGCCAAGATTGCACCATTGCACTCCAGCCTGGGCAACAAGAGCAAAATTCCATCTCAAAAAAAAAAAAAGAAAGAAAGAAAGAAAGAAAACAAAAGAAGAAAATTCCCCTAGAACTTAATGGAGCATGGAGGAAATTTCCAAAATCCTTAATAAGTGTAGGCAAGTGACCTTAAGGGATGCGAGAATCTGTAAAACAGGAAGAAAGGGGTTTTGCATAATACTGGAAGAATCCGGAAATTGCAAGGGGAAGCCAGGAAGTCACCACTGTTCCTAACAGGCTATGGGTACGTGGAGTGCCCAAAAAAGGTCAGACATCTCAAAAGGACCATCATGGATGTAGGGTTCTCAGAAGGGATCTGTTGTCCACAAAGGCAAGCAGCAGAGAGAGCTTGCTGGGAACAAGATGAAGACGGAAGAGGATTGTTTGTAATGCACACTGTGAAGCTTCAAGAGGAAATGAATCACCAGCCTGACCAACATGGAGAAACCCCGTCTTTACTAAAAATACAAAATTAGCCAGGTGTGGTTGCACATGCCTATAATCCCAGCTACTCGGGAGGCTGAGGCAGGAGAATAGCTTGAACCCAGAAGGCGGAGGTTGCCATGAGCCAAGATCACACCATTACACTCCAGCCTGGGCAAGAAGAGCGAAACTCCATCTCGGAAAAAAAAAGGATAGAATCATTGGAGGAAATACGGAAATGTATGGAAATAAAGGAAAAAGGAGGCTTGAAGTGCAAAAGGAAATGCATTTTGGGAATCCTCTAAAGATTCAAAGGCTGAAGGGCTTGTATATTACAAACAGGCACTGAGCTCCACCCGAAAAATGTTGAGGCCGAGATACACCGCAGAGGATTATAACCATGGCATCCTGTTCGTTGGTTTGGCATGGGAAGGGGAGGTGCTTAGTGTGTTTTTTAAGTTTACTCAAAGTTTAAATAATAGAAATATTTTTGGTTGATAGAGACACAAGTTTTACTCCTCAGTCTCATAGCTACCTCCTCCCAGAGCCTCACCCTCTGGCAGCAAAGGCTGAATGACACCACACTGTGAGTAGTTGATTAATGTTCATGAGGGAACCTTCTCTAGGATAAAATTGGCAGAGATCAGACTTACAAATGTTTGAAAAAATGTTAATGCTCATAATTTTCTGTGTCTTTACCATGGAGATGGAGACACAACCATCTGATATCCAGCACATGAATCCAAACACTTTATGAGCTTTACTTTTCTTCCCCATCACAGTCTGCCTTTCAGTGTTGCCAAACCATACAGGGCCTGGATATAAAGAGTACAGTGACAGCCACTATCTACAGAGCCTGATGATTATGTTCCAACACTGACTGTCCAGACGTTTAACCACATGAGGTAGATACAAGTCTCCCATTTCACAGGTGAGAAAACCTGTCTTCTTGTCCAAAATAAATAGCTGATGCATGTCTCCTCACTAGAAACTATTATGTTGGTTCAAAAGGGATTACTTTTTACAAAAAGTAAAAGTTTTACACCTTTAGAAAAGAGAAGCTTTTGGCCAGGCGTGGTGGTTCACGCCTGTAATCCCAGCACTTTGGGAGGCCGAGGCAGGCAGATCACCTGAGGTCGGGAGTTGAAGACCAGCCTGACCAACATGGAGAAACCCCATCTCTACTAAAAATACAAAATTAGCTGGGGTAATGGTGCATGCCTGTAATCCCAGCTACTCGGGCGGCTGAGGCAGGAGAATCACTTGAACCCAGAAGGCAGAGTTTGCAGTGAGGCGAGATCACGCCATTGCACTCCAGCCTGGGCAACAAGAGCGAAACTCTGTCTCAAAAAAAAAAAAAAAAAGAAAAGAAAAGAAAAAAGAAAACAGAAGCTTTTTCCCCTCCATCTCCCGCAAGAAGATTTTCATATTCACTGAAAAAGTGATAACATTTTCTGCAGATCTGCTTATTTGCCAGCAATGTCTTTCCAAATCATTACTGGTGTAAGTGTCATTGTTTCCTTCAGAGTCAAATAATAAAGCTATATGACATATTTGTGGACAGCATTTCATTTAAAAGAGAAAGAAAAACATTCAGATAGTCCTCATGCAAGAGGTTCATTTCTAGACTATCCAACATTGTGTTTATCCTCCAGTGGTTTATGTGGGTGGCACGGAAAATCTTTGAGGCAGAAAAACTGCTAGAGAGGAAACTTCTTTGCATCCTGCTAGGCATTCTATCTGGCTGGACTACCATAGCTGGAACCTGCTTTCAGCTGTGAAATTTTGTAAAGTGCATTTCTGCCTCCTTAGTTCTTATTTTTGTAGGAGTCTGTCCTAATTCTCAAACTATACAATTATTTATGGAAAGGTGGCCATCTGATAAATTTGTTGAAATCTAATTCCCCATCACATCTCCTTCTCAGTGCTCACCCTCAGGTCTTGAAAGTGCAAACTCTTGGTCATTCATGAATGAAAGAATGAACAAAAGCAGAAGAAAAGAGATGATCAGCACCTGCAAGATTATACATTATTGTGAGATTATCTATTCATCCT
This sequence comes from Hylobates moloch, assembly GCF_009828535.3. NCBI lineage: Eukaryota > Metazoa > Chordata > Mammalia > Primates > Hylobatidae > Hylobates > Hylobates moloch. Next base: position 117,891,878 of record NW_026652276.1, read on the forward strand.
TTTGGTTGTATTTATAATTGTATTAGTCTGTTCTCACTCTTCTATGAAGAAATACCCAAGACTGGGTAATTTATGAAGAAAAGAGGTTTAATGGAGTCACAGTTCTATATGGCTGGGGAGTCCTCAGGAAACTTAAAGTCATGGCAGAAGGCACCTCTTCAAGAGTGGCAGGAGAAAGAGAATGAGAATCTAGCAAAGGAGGAAGCCCCTTATAAAATCATCATATCACAGGAGAACTCACTCACTATCATGAGAATAGTATGGGAGAAACTGCCCCATGATTCAGTTACCTCCCACTGGGTCCCTCCCACAACACATGGGCATTATGGGAACTAATTCAACATAAGATGTTGGTGAGGACACAGCCAAACCATATCATTCTGCCCCTGGCCCCTCCCAAATCTCAGGTCTCCACATTTCAAAACAAATCATGCCTTTCCAACAGTTCCCCAAAGTCTCAACTCATTCCAGCATTAACCCAAAAGTCCAAGTCCAAAGTTTCATCTGAGACAAGGCAAGTCCCTTCCGCCTGTGAGCCTATGAAATCAAAAGTTAGTTACTTCCTAGATCCAATGGGGGTACAGGCATTGGATAAATAACCCAGATCCAAATGGGAGAAATTGGCTGAAACAAAGGGGCTAAAGGCCCCATGCAAGTCCAAAATCCAATAGGGTAGTCATTAAATCTTAAAATTCCAAAATCATCTCCTTTGACTTCATGTCTCACATTCACATCACGCTGATGCAAGAGGTGGCCTCCCATGGGCTTGGGCAGCTCTGCCCTTGTGGTTTTGCAGGGTACAGCCTCCCCTCCCAGCTGCTTTCATGGCTGGCATTCAGTGCCTGCAGCTTGTCCAAGTGCACAGTGCAAGCTGTCAGTGGATCTACCATTCTGGGATCTGAAGGCAAGTGGCCCTCTTCTCAAGGCTTCACTAGGCAGTGCCCCAGTGGGGACTGTCTGTGGGGGCTCCAGCCCCACATTTCTTTTTCTACAGTGCCCTAACAGAGGTTCTCCATGAGGGCTCCACCACTGTAGCAAACTTCTGCTTGGACATCCAAGTGCTTCCATACATTCTCTGAAATCTAGGCAGAGGTTCTCAAACCTCAGCTCTTGACTTCTGTGCACCAGCAGGCCAACACCACACGTTAGCCATCAAGGCTTGGGGCTTGCACCCTCTGAAACAATAGCCTGAGCTATATGTTGGCCCCTTTTAGCCACTGCTATGACTGAAGCAGGTGGGATGCAGGGCACCATGTCCCAAGGATGTACAGAGCAGGGGGGCCCTGGGCCCTGGGCCCAGCCCACAAAACCAATTTTCCCTCCAAGGCCTCTGGACCTGTGATGGAAGGAGCCACTGTGAAGGTCTCTGACATGCCCTGGAGACATTTTCCCCATTATCTTGGCAATTAACATTCAGCTCCTTGTTACTTATGCAAATTTCTACAGCCGACTTGAATTTCTCCCCAGAAAATGGGTTTTTCTTTTTCTATTGCATTGTCAGGCTGAAAGTTTTCCAAACTTTTATGCCCTGTCACCTCTTGAATGCTTTGCTACTTAGAAATTTCTTCCACCAGATACCCTAAATAATTTCTTTCAAGTTCAAAGTTCCACAGATCTGTAGGCCATAGGTAAAATGCTGCCAGTCTCTTTAGCAAAGTATAACAAGAGTCACCTTTACTCCAGTTCCCAGCAAGTTCCTCATCTCCATCTGAGACCACCTCAGCCTAAACTTCATTGTCCATATCACTATCAGAATTTTGGTCAAAACCATTCAACAAGTCTCTAGTGAGTTTCAACCTTTTTCACATTTTCCTGTCTTCTTCTGAGCCCTCCAAGTCACTAGGAAGTTCCAAACTTTCCCACATCTTTCTGTCTTCTTCTGAGCCTTCCAAACTGTTCCAAACTCTGCCTGTTACCCTGTTCCAAAGTTGTGTCCACATTTTTGGGTATCCTTATAGCAGCAACCCATGCCCTCAGTACCAATTTACTATATTAGTCCATTCTCATGCTACATATTTCTCGTGTTGGGTATGAAGAAATACCCAAGGCTGGGTAATTTATAAAGAAAAGAAGTTTAATTGACTCACAATTCTTCATGGCTGGGGCAACCTCAGGAAAATTACAATCATGGCAAAAGGCACTTATTCACAGGATGGCAGGAGAAAGAATGAGAGCCCAGTGAAGGGGGAGGCCCCTTATAAAACCATCAGATCTCAAGGGGGCATTCCAATATGGCCAAATAGGAACAGCTCTGGTCTGTCACTCCCAGCATGATGGACGCAGAAGATGGGTGATTTCTGCATTTCCAACTCAGGTATCTGGTTCATCTCATTGGGACTGGTTGGACAGTGGGTGCAGCCCATGGAGGGTGAGCCAAAGCAGGGCAGGGTGTCGCCTCACCTGGGAAGCACAAGGGGTTGGAGGATTTCCCTTTACTAGCCAAGGGAAGCCATGACAGACTACTTGGAAAAACAGGACACCCCCACACAAATACTGTGCTGTTCCCAAGGTCTTAGCAACCAGCAGATAAGGTGATTATCTCCCGTGCCTGGCTCTGCAGCTCCCATGCCCAAGGAGCCTTGCTCACTGCTAGCACAGCAGTCAGAGATCAATCTGTGAGACAGCAGCCTGGCTGGGGAGGGGCGTCCACAATTGCTGAGGCTTGAGTAGGTAAACAAAGCAGCCAGGAAGCTTGAACTGGGTGGAGCCCACCGCATCTCAACAAGTCCTACTGCTTCCAGACTCCACTTCTGTGGGCAGGGCATAGCTGAACAAAAGGCAGCAGACAATCTCTGCAGACTTAAATGTCCCTGTCTCACCACTCTGAAGAGAGCAGTGGTTCTCCCAGCATGGCATTTGAGCTCTGAGAGCAGACAGACTGCCACCTCAAGTGGGTCCCTGACCCCGTGTAGCCTAACTGGGAGACATCTCCCAGTAGGGGCCGACTTATACCTCATACAGGCAGGTGCCCCTCTGAGATGAAGCTTCAAGAGGAAGGATCAGGCAGGAATATTTGCTGTTCTGCAGCCTTTGCTGGTGATACCCAGGCAAGCAGGGTCTGGAGTGGAACTCCAGCAAACTCCAACAGAACGGCAGCTGAAGGCCCTGACTGTTAGAAGGAAAACTAACAAACAGAAAGGAATAGCATCAACATCAACAAAAAGGTCATCTACACCAAAATCCCATACGTAGGTCACCAACATCAAAGACCAAAGGTAGATAAAACCACAAAGATGGGAAGAAACCAGAGCAGAAAAGCTGAAAATTCTAAAAATCAGAGCGCCTCTTCTCCTTCAAAGGATTGCAGCTCCTCGCCAACAACAGAACAAAACTGGATGGAGAATGACTTTGATGAGTTGACAGAAGCATGCTTCAGAAGGTCGGTAATAACAAACTTCTCCGAGCTAAAGGAGGATGTTCGAACCGATCACAAGGAAGCTAAAAACCTTGAAAAAAGATTAGACGAATGGCTAACCAGAATAAACAGTGTAGAGAAGACCTTAAATGACCTGATGGAGCTGAAAACCATGGCACAAGAACTTCGTGACACATGCACAAGCTTCAAGAGCTGATTCAATCAAGTGGAAGAAAGGGTATCAGTGATTGAAGATCAAATTAATTAAATAAAATGAGAAAAAAAGGTTAGAGAAAAAAGAGTAAAAAGAAATGAACAAAGACTCCAAGAAATATGGGACTATGTGAAAAGACCAAATCTACGTTTGATTGGTGTACCTGAAATTGATAGGGAGCATGGAACCAAGTTGGAAAACACTCTGCAGGATATTATCCAGGAGAACTTCCCCAACCTAGCAAGGCAGGCCAACATTCAGATTCAGGAAATACAGAGAAAACCACAAAGATACTCCTCAGGAAGAGCAACCCCAAGACACATAATTGTCAGATTCACCAAGGTTGAAATGAAGGAAAAATTGTTAAGGGCAGCCAGAGAGAAAGGTTGGGTTACCCACAAAGGGAAGCCCGTCAGACTAACAGCAGATCTCTCAGCAGAAACTCTCCAAGCCAGAAGAGAGTGGGGGCCAATATTCAACATTCTTAAAGAAAAGAATTTTCAACCCATAATTTCATGTCCAGCCAAACTAAGCTTCAGAAGTGAAGGAGAAATAAAATCCTTTACAGACAAACAGATGCTGAGAGATTTTTCTCACCACCAGGCTTGCCTTACAAGAGCTCCTGAAGGATGCAATAAACATGGAAAGAAACAACTGGTACCAGCCACTGCAGAAACAGGCCAAAGTGTAAAGACCATCGATGCTATGAAGAAACTACATCAATTAATGGGCAAAATAACCAGCGAACATCATAATGACAGGATCAAATTCACACATAACAATATTAACCTTAAATGTAAATAGGCTAAATGCCCCAATTAAAAGACACAGACTGGCAAATTGGATAAAGAGTCAAGACCCATCAGTGTGCTGTATTCAGGAGACCCATCTCACATGCAAAGACACACATAGGCTCAAATAAAGGGATGGAGGAAGATCTACCAAGCAAATGGAAAAAGAAGCAGGGGTTGCAATCCTAGTCTCTGATAAAACAGACTTTAAACCAACAACGATCAAAAGAGACAAAGAAGGCCATTACATAAGGATAAAGGGATCAATTCAACAAGAAGAGCTAACTATCTTAAACATATATGCACCCAATACAGGAGCACCCAGATTCATAGGGCAAGCCCTTAGAGACCTACAATGAGACTTAGACTCCCACACAATAATAATGGGAGACTTTAACACCCCACTGTCAATATTAGACAGAGCAATGAGACAGAAAGTTAACAAAGATATCCAGGACCTGAACTCAGCTCTGCAACAAGCAGACCTAATAGACACCTACAGAATTCTCAACCCCAAATTAACAGAATATACATTCTTCTCAGCACCACATTGCAGTTATTCTAAAATTGACCACATAATTGGAAGTAAAGCACTCTTCAGCAAATGTAAAAGAACAGAAATCACAACAAACTGTCTCTCAGACCACAGTGCAATCAAAGTAGAACTCAGAATTAAGAAACTCACTCAAAACTGCACGACTACATGGAAACTGAACAACTTGCTCCTGAAAGACTACTGGGTAAATAATGAAATGAAGGCAGAAATAAAGACGTTCCTTGAAACCAATGAGAACAAAGACACAATGTACCAGAATCTCTGAGACACATTTAAAGCAGAGTGTAGAGGGAAATTTATAGCACTAAATGCCCATAGAAAAAGCAGGAAAGAGTCTAAAATCAACACCCTAATGTCACAATTAAAAGAACTAGAAAAGCAAGAGCAAACAAATTCAAAAGCTAGCAGAAGGCAAGAACTAACTAAGTTCGAGCAGAACAGAAAGATAGAGACACAAAAAACCCTTCAAAAAATCAATGAATCTAGGAGATGGTTTTTTGAAAAGATCAACAGAATTGATAGACTGCTAGCAAGACTAATAAAGAAGAGAGAAGAATCAAAAGACACACTAAAAAATGATAAAGGGGATATCACCACCGATCCCAAAGAAATACAAACTACCATCAGAGAATACTATAAACACCTCTATGCAAATAAACTAGAAAATCTAGAAGAAATGTATAAATTCCTAGACACGTACAACCTCCCAAGACTAAACCAGGAAGAAGCTGAATCTCTGAATAGACCAATAACAGGCTCTGAAATTGAAGCAATAATTAATAGCTTACCAACCAAAAAAAGTCCAGGACCAGATGGATTCACAGCCGAATTCTACCAGAGGTACAAAGACGAGCTGGTACCATTCCTTCTGAAACTATTCCAATCAATAGAAAAAGAGGGAATCCTCCCTCACTCATTTTATGAGGCCATCATCCTGATACCAAAGCCAAGCAGAGACTCAACAAAAAAAGAGAATTTTAGACCAATACCCTGATGAACATTGATGCTAAAATCCTCAATAAAATACTGGCAAACTGAATCCAGCAGCACATAAAAAAGCTTATCCACCATGATCAAGTGGGCTTCATCCCTGGGATGCAAGGCTGGTTCAACATATGCAAATCAATAAACGTAATCCATCACATAAACAGAACCAATGACAAAAACCACATGACTATCCCAATAGATGCAGAAAAGGCCTTTGACAAAATTCAACAATGCTTCATGCTAAAAACTCTCAATAAACTAGGTATTGGTGGAACCTATCTCAAAATAATAAGAGCTATCTATGACAAACCCACAGCCAATATCATACTGAATGGACAAAAACTGGAAACATTCCCTTTGAAAACTGGCACAAGACAGGGATGCCCTCCCTCACCACTCCTATCTAATACAGTGTTGGAAGTTCTGGCCAGGGCAATCAGGCAAGAGAAAGAAATAAAGAGTATTTAATTAGGAAAAGAGGAAGTCAAATTGTCCCTGTTTGCAGATGACATGATTGTATATTTAGGAAACCCCATCATCTCAGACCAAAATCTCCTTAGTCTCAGGATACAAAATCAATGTGCAAAAATCAAAAGCATTCCTGTACCCCATTAACAGACAAACAGAGAGCCAAATCATGAGTGAACTCCCATTCACAATTGCTACAAAGAGAATAAAATACCTAGGAATCCAACTTACAAGGGATGTGAAGGACCTCTTCAAGGAGAACTACAAACCACTGCTCAAGGAAATAAAAGAGGACACAAACAAATGGAAGAATATTCCATGCTCATGGATAGGAAGAATCAGTATAGTGAAAATGGCCATACTGCCCAAAGTAATTTACAGATTCAATGCCATTCACATCAAGCTACCAATGACTTTCTTCAAAGAATTGGAAAAAACTGCTTTAAAGTTCATATGGAACCAAAAAAGAGCCCTCATTGCCAAGACAATCCTAAGCCAAAAGAACAAAGCTGGAGGCATCACACTACCTGACTTCAAACTATACCACAAGGCTATAGTAACCAAAACAGCATGGTACTGGTACCAAAACAGATATATAGATCAATGGAACAGAACAGAGGCCTCAAAAATAACACCACACATCTACAACCATCTGATCTTTGACAAACCTGACAAAAACAAGAAATGGGGAAAGGATTCCCTATTTAATAAATGGTGCTGGGAAAACTGGCTAGCCATATGTAGAAAGCTGAAACTGGATCCCTTCCTTACACCTTATACAAAAATTAATTCAAGATGGATTAAAGACTTAAATGTTAGGCCTAAAACCATAAAAACCCTAGAAGAAAACCTAGGCAATACCATTCAGGACATAGGCATGGGCAAGGACTTCATGCCTAAAACACCAAAAGCAATGGCAACAAAAGCCAAAATTGACAAATGGGAGCTAATTAAACTAAAGAGCTTCTACATGGCAAAAGAAATTACCATTCAGAGTGAACAGACAACCTACAGAATGGGAGAAAATTTTTGCAATCTACCCATCTGACAAAGGGCTAATATCCAGAATCTACAAAGAACTCAAACAAATGTACAAGAAACAAACAAATAACCCCATCAAAAAGTGGGCAAAGGATATGAACAGACAATTCTCAAAAGAAGACATCTATGCAGCCAACAGACACACGAAAAAATGCTCATCATCACTGGTCATCAGAGAAATGCAAATCAAAACCACAATGAGATACCATCTCACACCAGTTAGAATGGCAATCATTAAAAAGTCAGGAAACAACAGATGCTGGAGAGGATGTGGAGGAATAGGAATGCTTTTACACTGTTGGTGGGAGTGTAAATTAGTTCAACCTTTGTGGAAGACTGTGGTGATTCCTCAAGTATCTAGAACTAGAAATACGTTTGACCCAGCAATCCCATTCCTGGGTATATACCCAAAGGATTATAAATCATGTTACTATAAAGACACATGCACACATATGTTTATTGTGGCACTATTCACAATAGCACAGACTTGGAACCAACCCAAACATCCATCAATGATAGACTGGATTAAGAAAATGTGGCACACATACACCATAGAATATTATGCAGCCATAAAAAAGGATGAGTTCATGTCCTTTGCAGGTACATGGATGAAGCTGGAAACTATCATTCTCAGCAAACTATCACAAGGACAGAAAACCAAACACCACATGTTCTTACTCATTGGTGAGAATTGAACAATGAGATCACTTGGACGCAGGGCGGAGAACATCATACACCAGGGCCTGTTGGGGGGTGGGGAGTTGGGGGAGGGATAGCATTAGGAGAAATACCTAATGTAAATGATCAGTTGATGGATGCAGCAAACCAACATGGCATACGTATACCTATGTATCAAACCTGCATGTTGTGCACATGTACCCTAGAACTTAAAGTGTAATAAAAAATAAATAAAAAATACTGAGAGGAACTTGTGAAAAAAAAAAAAACCATAAGATCTCATGAGAACTTACTCATTATCATGAGAATAGCAAGGGGGAAACCACTCTTGTGATTCAATTACCTCCCACCGGGCCCCTCCCTCCACACATGGGATTACAGGAACTACAATTCAAGATGAAATTTGGGTTGGGACACAGCCAAACCATCTCAAAAATGGTTTTACTTTGGTGATTCATCACTATGGCCCCAACTGGAGATAACACTGCAACTGGCATATAGCTGAGTCTCAGAAAATATGAATTAATGGTGAATAATGAACAAAACATTCATAGTCAATAAAAGAGAGCCCTTTATGCCTTTACTTCTGCTGTGTGGCACCTGACACAAGCTGCAGAAGGTAAAGCTGGGAAGAGGGCATCCACTGCCTTTGATCTGCTCCACCAACCCCAGCCTGGGCCCTCATTCTCTCAGCACCTTGATTCCTGTCAACCAAGCAAATATGCTGGGTCCAGTCAATTGTGAGCAGATGTCCTGTCTCTATCTTGTAGTCATCACTCTTCATTTCAGAAGAGCACATTCATCATTCCATAAATGTCTAGGCAGTATCCGGCTTTTGCCAGACCATGTGCTAATATAGTGATTAGGACAGGCTTTTAATTCCCCTAGGCTTTGGCTTTTTGAGACATACAATGAGATCATTAGGCTCAACCCTGGTGGTCCATCTGGCTCTTATTTAAAATAATCCTTGATACAACGTGAGGCCTTTCCCCTAGTACTCATGAGTATTTGTGTTTTAAAAGGTGTCCATAAAGTCCAAGGGGTTGGGGAAACAGGCAAGTCTGTGCCCCGCATCCCAAGAGCTGGGTGCCTGTGGCAGTCCCACTGAAGGCACAGGTGGAGGTGGCACATTTCCACTAGGCCTCCTATCCCTGGCAGCAAGGTGGCACTTTTCTAGCTCAACATGGCCAGAAGACACTGGGGAACATTGGCTCACCTCTTGTGCTAGTTCTTTTTCAACTGTAGATATAGAAAGTGAACCAGAGCAACTAACAGGGATTGTGTTGCTTACACACTGGAAAGGATGCTGAGGTGGCCTCAAAGGAAGCTCTGACAGGGCTGCGGTTTCCACAACTGGAACAGGGATTCACTGCAGCCAGGCCTTTCTTCCCTCCTCTTCCCTTCCTCTCACTCTCTCCTCATCTCTCTTCTCTGATTTTCTCTGCTTAACTTTATTCTGTAGAAAAGCTTTTGCATGAGATGGGCAAGGTCGCTGCCAGCAGCCCCAGCATCCCATTATTCCAGATTAGCAACTCTACCTAATTGTTTTCCAATTCAATATCCATTTATTTAAAAAATATTTACCAAATTCCTCTGTTCTGGGCGCTTGGGCTATATCAATAGAATAAAGAACAAGGCAAAAAACAAAACCAAACTAAACTAACTTTCTTGGAATGAAACACTGGACCAGCTACTTGGTAAGAATGCTAGGATTGGCCAGGCCTGGGTCATATGCTCATTCCTGAGGTGGGGACTGGAGGATTGCTGAGATTGACAGCCCTAACAAGCAGGTGGAAATTAAAAAAAGAAAGAAAGAAAGAAAGAGAGAGAGAAAGAAAGAGAGAGAGAGAAAGAAAGAAAGAAAGAAAGAAAGAAAGAAAGAAAGAAAGAAAGAAAGAAAGAAAGAAAGAAAAAGAAAATGGATATACCCAGAGAAGCACCTTCCTTTCGTATCCCCTTCTCTCCCCTGTGGACTCTTCTCCATCCCTTGCTGCATAATTTCCTGCATTATTGTACTTTCACATTCTCCAAGGGCCATGGTTTCTGTCCCATTTCCCTGCCTGCCTTTTCTTCTCCCCTGACCCTGAATAACTTCAGCACTCACCTGGGTGATGTACTTAACACTTGTCTTCAAAACTCCTCTACTCCTAGTCACCTGTAAGCAGCAATGTAACTTCATCCTTGAACTTGGCTGTGACTCAGAATGGCTCTGCTTCACAGATACAAACTTGAAAATCCTGCCCTCTGGCTTCACTCTCCCATCATTTGCATCTATCTTTCCTATGAGGCTTGTTCTTGAAATTCATCAAAAATTTTGTTGTAGGCCCCTATTTTCAAGAATACCCCTGGGTTTGTTTTTCAGCCCTACCCAGGCTAAACCCAAGATATGGCTGCAACTCTGCTAAGAGTAGCACTGCATGGCCAGGTCACTCCAGCAGTACTCTGTATACCCGAGCATTGCTGCTCCCATGGCTTCTTGGTAATTATGAAAAAAGTCTGGGAAACCCCCTGACCTCTTCTCTGGAGTTGGCTGTTTCACTATTTTCTCTTCTCTCTTTCTCTCACTCGTTGTTGTGGCATCCCATCTCTTCCAGCCTCGGGTCTTGCTAGCTTTCTTCCCTTACATTGTTTTCAGAACATGTTTCCCCCAATGACTTCCTTCTGTTTCTCATATACTCAACTTCTTCCTTGCTCAGCACTTGGGAAGCTGCACCCCTCTCCACTTCTCCAGGCCCGGCGTCCTTCCATTCTCCTGCTTGCCCTGGAAGGGGACTGTAGGTGGCATGCCCATCAGATGGGCTTGAGTACAAGAGTAATACCCAATCATTTTCGTATTCTCAGTGCAAGCATAGTTTCTGGCACTTAATAGGCACTCTCCAAAATAACACTGTTGAGTTGAAGAAAGTTCAGTCTTGCTGGGCTGGATTAGATTAAATTGCACTACATGATGTTTGTGCCAGAGTTGGAATGCTGGAGGGCACTCATCAAGGATCAAGTTAAATGGGAAGTAAAGATATAACCTGGGCGCAGCTTTTGACAACAGCATAGATTTAAAAATGCAATAACTCGCGCGAGAGCTCACCTAAAATGATCTATATTTTGCAAGTCCTGTCGCTTTAGAATCAAAATAATTCAAATGAATCCAGAAACTGCTGAGATTGGCTACAGATAAATTGGCCTACTCTGAAAGAAGTTAACAATTGTAACTGCCAAGAGGTAACATAATAGTAATAAGGAAAAATAACTTTCCAGCAGTCTATACTCATTCAAAATGTTTCACAAATACTTTTACAAAAAAAGAAATAAATTGAAGTCACTATGAAAAGAACTCTCAACTAATGAGCTTGACATCAATTAATTCAGTCCATCATGTTCTTTCATCCACAACCCCTACCCTTTCCCTACTTTTTTTTTTATGTAGTCTTGATCTGTCACTCAGGCTGGAGTACAGTAGTGCAATCTCAACTCACTGCAACTTCTGCCGCCCAGGTTCAAGCAATTCTTCTGCCTCAGCCTCCCTAGAAGCTGGGACTACAGGTGTGCACCACCACGCCCGGCTAATTATTGTATTTTTAGTAGAGACAGGGTTTCACCATATTGGCCAGGCTGGTCTCAAACTCCTGACCTCATGATCTGCCTGCCTCAGCCTCCCAAAGTGCTGGGATTATAGGTGTGAGCCACCATGCCTGGCCTTATCTACATATTTTTTAGCTTATCCTTAACCCCTGAAATAGCTGAAAGTCAGGGAATTCACAAACTAAATGCACTGCTTTAACTTAAGATGCTCTTATTAAGCAACTACCCTGTACAAGCAGGGCAGGGGCTGTGGAGGATGCAAAAGTGAGCACATCACCGCTACCAGGAAAGGGCTTCCAGGTTGCTGTGTGGAGTGGTCCCATCTGCAGAAATCAGGGAAAGATTGTGGTGTGCCCTGAGCAATCTTAGAAATAGATCCTCATTTGCCTATCTCAAATTTGAAGAATTTTCATTTGAGACTCACTGCAGGGAGGGAGTTAAATTTGTACTTCCCAGCAATCTTTCTCTTGCAAAGAACCTGGAATGAACCTGGGAAGTTGGCAAGAATCATATTCTTCCTATGAGAGTATGTTCTAACAAGTCCCTGAGAGGAAATGGTATTATCCAGCAGATGAGCAGCAAATGAAATGTGGTTGACAGGTCAGGAAAATCTTCAGCATGGGGTGTCTCTCAGAAGGGCTGGAACTGGGCATAGTATTGGGGTAGTGAGGGCATGGACACTGCTGGGAAAGATGGGAGAAGAGCCCACAGGGCCACTGAGCCTCCACCAAGGGAAATGGTACTGCTCCCAAAGGCCGTTCCTACTGCATCTGCCAAAAAGTGTGGAGCGACGGAATGTTAGCAGCTCTGGAAGAAACTGTAAAGACCATCTTGTCTAATTCCCTGCTTTGCAAACCAGAGAAGTGGCTTGTTGCAGAGTACCCAGAAAGTTGACAGCTGATATGTGGCTAAAATCCAGGTTTACGGCTTTCCAGCCAATGCTCCATCCACAAAGTCAGCAAAGAACTGCTCAGACACACCTCTCCTCACCTTTGTAGCTGCTCCACAGCAAGTCTGCTGGGCCTTGGTAGTTTTGATCCCCACAAAGGGACCAAACTGTCCGAGCCAGAAACTGACATAGACATTCCCAAATATTGTTTTGATTAATGACTATTAAAAACAAACATAGAGTTCTTTCTTGGTAAAGAGAAAGGGTAAGGTGATGAAGATTACAGTGTAACCCATTCAGTGAGATCAGTAAAAGTAGTATCAGAACCATTGGAAAAAAACAATATTAATAATAATAAATCATCTAACCAACCCCTTTGAAAATGAGAAACCACTAAGCCGTAGGTTGGCTCTTTCACTGTGTGGGTTAGACTGTCAGCTACACCAAGTCCTTTGTGAAATTAACACATCCCCTACCGGCTTAGGATTTCCTCTTGTCCAGTCAGCTCCAGTGTCTCCTTGACCCTGCATATCAAGAAGCACATCTCAAATGCTCACATAGCTTTTCCAAATTGCACAGAGAAAATAATCTCAAACTCCTAGAGTATAGAAAGCAATAATTCATGAAATTTCTTATTACTTATTTTATTGTTCTTTTATAAGCTTTTAGCAGAAATCCATGCAAGTAAATAGTAAAATATCAAGTAAAAGCTCGGGGCAGTGGAAATGCAACAGGAAGTCCAGAGAAGAGTGAAATAATATATTGCAGAAATCAAGCCCATTTGATCCTATGCCACTGGTACAGATGAGCCACTAGATTGGCTTTGAGGTTCCTAGTGGCTAAAGTAGAAACAGAAAGATAGAGAGAGAGAGTGTGTGAGAGAGAGAAAGACGGTATTAGCTCTTACAATGAATGAGGTACTCTATATCTGATTAAAATTTCTCATCAACTCTAATAGGGAAAACTATCATGTCCCTAATCTTAAGTGAGGAAGCAGGTTTAAAAAGTTCAGCTATTTATCTAAACTCAAAAACCTAAGGGGATTGAAAGCTTTGATTCCAACCTAGGTCAGCCTAACCCCAAAGTCCATGATTGTGACGCACACAGGGGTGGAGACAGAGCCGCCTCCTGATCCTGTTATGTCATATTGAGAGCAAATAGAATTACTTCTCTATTGTGGTGTTCAAAGGCTTGTTTAAACAATGTGGACCCTCTGCCACAGCTCTGTTGTGTCCCAAAATTTAGTCCTGGCATGCAGTCCTGTGTAGACAAGTCTCACAGGTGGCATTACTGGAAACAAGGTAATGTGAATGAGTACAGGATTTGGAGACCCACAGCCTTGAGTCAGAATCTTGGCCTCATCCCTTGGGTAGGGTATGAGCTCCAGTTCCCTCATCTATAAAGCAATGATATTATAAGAAAGAAAACACTTTTTCTCTACCCTCTTATATTCTTTGACTAGGACCTGGAAATTAAACTGACAAAAGCCTGGAGAAAATTCAAACAAATTTTAGCTAATGTTAATATTTTAATTTTTATGTGCACAAAGGCCTTCAGAGGAAAGAAATAAAGACCCTAAAGAAGTAGTGAAATTTGGTGGATTCATGTACAATTTCAACAGAGTGATAAATTATGAAAAAGTAATAAGACAAAGGGAAAAGGGCTTGGATTTCTAGGGGTGGTAAATTGTGAAAAGGTAAATAGATATGAAAAACTAACAGAAAACAAGGGTGACTGCAGTTAGGTTAGTTTACACAAACCCATCTCCATGCTAACCTTCTCTCTCCAGTGACAGATAATGGTTGTTTTTCCCCCTCCTGGTATGGAGTAGGAAGAGGGGAAGACCTTCACAAAGGAAAATTTATGTACTGCTTTTAGGAAGATACAGGCAGAGTGTGCTGCTGCTTAATTGCCTTGAGCTCAAAACAACCCCCATGCTAAAGTGGCATACTTCAAGGTGGTGTGTTCCCACTTTCTCCAATGTCAGCCCTGCTGATCAGAGATTGGGATTAGAAGTGATTGTGTGTATGATATCTAACAAAGGGCAAGTACTCACTTAATGCTGCTGATGCCACTGTAGCCTCACCAGCTCTGACATTCACTGTTGGAAATTTTTTTTTTAATATTGACATAGTTGCTAGGGGAAAATTATAGAATGTCCTCATAGGGTTTTCAGGTATTCTCTCACCAAATTCAATGTTAACCTCTTATTCAAATCATAACCCACAGCCTTGCTAAGTTTTGCTTAGAAATGAAAGACAGCCTGTGCCTCCCTGGAGGTGTGCCTTCTCTTTTTTCTTCTTGCCTTGCCCTGAGTCAAGCATGCTTGAATCACCAATCTCTGCTCACTGTCTTGTCATCTCAGCAGAGGCAGGCCTAGTCCTCAGCAAGACAACTTCTTTTTGCAAAAGTTCCACTCCTCAGGAAAACCTGGTTTCAAAAGAAAGCCATATGCCAGTCCCCCAGAGGATGTTTATAGACACAAACCTTCAAGAAATATGTGAGAGACAAAGGAGACCTACCTGGCACTTCCAAATCAACTGCTCATGCTCCTAAAGAGCAGTTGAAAGAAAACAGAGGCTGCTGTCATTCCCACACCATATCTTGGATTCAACGAAAAGACTGTATCTGATGAGTCAACAAAGGTGAGAAATTGGCCAAGAGGAGAGGAGAGGAAGCCTCTCAAACCTCAACCCAGCCCAGCTGAGGAGTGAGCACACAATGCAGCTGTCAGGCCCCATTCAAAACACACTCCAACACCCTTGTCAGCACAGTCCTCAAGGCCTCCCTCTGCTCTGCAACGGGGGCCAGGACCACAACAGGGCCATATCCAGGGATGCACTGAACAACCACAGCTGCACCACGCTCTGGCACAAACAAATAGAGAAAAGATTTCGGCTCAAGACTCAATTTAATTCTCTCTCTCTCTCTCTATATATATATATATGTATATATGTATATCTCCATATGTATGCATATATATTTATATGATATGTATATCTCTCCATATATATAAATTATAAATATAAATTATAGATATAAAAATATGTATATATTTGTATCGCACATTAGCTCCACACCAAGCTCCAAAACACCCTTGAGTTCAAAAACATTTCCATGGATAAAATTCCATCAGGAGAAAAACAAGGCAGTACAAGGCTTCTTCCTGCCTTGATCCAGAGGTCATCTCTGTTAGAAATTGATATAGACCCAGTCTGTCACCCCAGCCACCACCTGTCCCTCACCGCAACCTCCAATCATTCAGCTCAATGTTTGCATTCTAAGGCACTTGTTTGGAAAATCTCATGTTCTCTTAAAAGATTTTAGTTGGGGGTAGCAGGGTTGAAATTCCAATACTTGTGGTATGAGGTTGGTGCATCATTTCCCCACATTCAAATATAGTCAAGCAATTTATTGAGGGAAAATGGCAGATGAGAGGCAGGACAAACCAGCAGCTCCCACTCAGACGGACACAGCAGCATGTGGAGACCCACATCATGAATTTTTGCTCCAACACCTACCACAGGAACATGCCAGGAAAGCTGAGAGAATCCATAGACCCTTTGAAGTAGGTGGATTGCTGCTTCAGGCTCTGTGGGACAGCTGTGGAACTGTTGAGTTGGCTTGCTTTCTCAGCTAGGAGTCCAGTAGCCTGGGGCAAGTTCTCAGCCTTGCTCACTGGCTGCCTGGAAATAAATTCGGTGCTGTTGAGGGGCCACAGTGGGAGTAAGACCAGCTTTTCAGGCTGTGGGCTATGTGAGAGTTGAGTGAGGCCCCTGTCTGCTGATTTTCCCTCACTTACCTCATGACCTGTGTGACACGGCAGAGGCAGTCATAACCCTCCTGGGAACATAACTCCATTGGCCTGGAAACCACACCCTATCCCCACAGAAGCCACAGCAAGCCCTGCCCAAGAGAAGTGTGAGCTTAGACATGCCTAACCCTGCCTCCACCTGGTGATCTTTCTCTAGACCTGGTAGCTGAAGACAAAGGACATAATCCTTTGGGAGCTCTATGGCCCTGCCCACTGCCTGAGAAATCTGAATACCTAACCAGCCAACCCTAGGGCAAGTTTGCATCCTCCCTATAGTATTGCAGCTGATACACTCTTGAAAGTGCCACCTCCTGGCTGGAGGCAAATGAACACAAAACCAGCACACCAAACAAAAATACAACAAAAGACACTCACAGAGTCCACTTTACTCCACTGCTACCTACACCAGAGCAGGTGCTGGTATCCACGGCTGAAGGATCTGAAGACAGATCGCATCGCAGGACTCTTTGCACACCTCTGCAGTACCATCCTGGAGTCAGGTAGCTCCACTGGGTGGCTAGATCCAGAAAAAAAAAAAAAAATCACTGCAGTTTAGCTCTCAGGAAGCCCCATCCCTAGGGGAAAGGGGAGAGCACCACATCATGCTGTGGGACAAAAGAATCTGAACAGCGACCTTGAGTCCCAGATTTTCCCTCAGACATAGTCTACTCAGATGAGAAGGAACCAGAAAAACAATTCTGGTAATATAACAAAACAAGATTATTTAATACTCCCAAAAGATCACACTAGCTCACCAACGATGGATCCAAACCAAGATGAAATATCTGAATTGCCAGAAAAAGAATTCAGAAGGTTGGCTATTAAGCCAATCAAGGAGATACCAGAGAAAGGTGAAGTCCAACATAAAGAAATGAAATATATAATACAGGATATGAATGGAAAATTCTTCAATGAAATAGATAGCATGAATAAAAAACAATCACAACTTCCAGAAATGAAGGACACTTAGAGAACTGCAAAGTGCATTGGAAAGTCTCAGCAATAGAATTGAACAAGCAGAAGAAAGAATTTCAGAGCTCAAAGACAAGGCTTTTAAATTAACCCAAGCTAACAAAGAAAAAGAATTTTAAAAAATGAACAAAGCCTCCAAGAAGTTTGGGATTATGTTAAACAACCAAACCTAAGAATAATTGGTGTTCCCGAGGAAGAAGAGAAATCTAAAAGTTTGGAAAACAAATTTGAGGGAATAACTGAGGACAACTTCCCCAGCCTTGCTAGAGATCTACACAGCCATATACAAGAAACTCAAAGAATACCTGGGAAATTCATCACAAAAAAGACCATCACCTAGACACATAGTCATTAGATTATCTAAAATCAAGACAAAGGAAAGGATTTAAAGAGCTGTGAGACAAAAGCATCAGGTAACCTAAAAAGGAAAACCTATCACATTAACAGCAGATTTCTCAACAGAAACCCTACAAGCTAGAAGGAATTGGGGTCCTATCTTTAGCCGCCTTAAACAAAACAACTATCAGCCAAGAATGTTGTATCCAGTGAAACTAAGCTTCATAAATGAAGGAAAGATACAGTCTTTTTCAAACAAATGTTGAGAGAATTTTCCAGTACCAAGCCAGCAGTACAACAACTGCTAAAAGGAGCTCTAAATCTTGAAACAAATCCTCAAAATATACCAAAATAGAATCTCCTTAAAGCATAAATCTCACAGGACCTATAAAACAATAACACAATGAAAAAACCCAAAGTATTCAGGCAACAAATAGCATGATGAATAGAATAGTGCCTCACATATCAATACTAACGCTGAATGTAAATGGCCTAAATGCTCCACTTAAAAGACACAAAATGGCAGAAAGGATAAGAATTCACCAATCAAGAATCTGCTGTCTTCAAGAGACTCACCTGATACATAAGGACTTACATAAACTTAAGGTAAAAGCATGGGAAAAGATACTCCAGGCAAATGGAAACAATAAGTGAGCAGGAATAGCTATTCTTATATCAGAAAAAACAAACTTTAAGGCGCCCGCAGTTAGAAAAGGCAAAGAGGGACATTATACAATCATAAAATGACAGTCTAACAAAAAAAATCACAATCCTAAATATATATGTACCTAACACTGGAGATCCCAAATTGATAAAACAATTACTAATAGACTTAAGAAATGAGATAGACAGCAACACAATAATAGTGGGAGACTTCAATACTCCACTGACAGCACTAGACATGTCATCAAGATAGAAAGTCAACAAAGAAAAGGCTGGGCACAGTGGCTCACGCCAGTAATCCCAGCACTTTGGGAGGCTGAGGCAGGCATATCGCGAGATCAGGAGATCAAGGCCATCCTGGCTAATATGGTGAAACCCCATCCCTACTAAAAAGACAAAAAATTATCTGGGTGTGGTGGCAGGCCCTTGTAGTCCCAGCTACTCAGGAGGCTGAGGCAGGAGAATGGCGTGAACCTGGGAGGCAGAGCTTGCAGTGAGCTGAGACCACGCCACTGCACTCCAGCCTGGGCAACAGAGCAAGACTCCATCTAAAAAAAAACAAAAAAAAAAAAAAAAAAAAGAAAGTCAACAAAGAAACAATGGATTTAAACTATACCCTGGAACAGATGGATGGACTTAACAGGTATTTACAGAACATTCTACCCAACAACCACAGAATATACATTCTATTCATCAGTGCATGAAACTTTCTCCAAAATAGACCATATCCTAGGCCACAAAATAAGTCTCAATAAATTTATGAAAATTGAAATTATATCAAGCACTCTCTCAGACCACAGTGGAATAAAACTGAAAATCAACTCCAAAAGGAACTTTCAAAACCATGCAAATACATGGAAATTAAATAACCTGCTCCTGAATGATCATTGGGTCAACAATGAAATCAATATGGAAATTTAAAAAATTTTGGAACTGAATGATAATAGTGACACAACCTATCAAAACCTCTAGGATACAGCAAAGGTGGTGCTAAGAGGAAAATTTATAGCCCTAAATGCCTACATCAAAAAGTCTGAAAGAACACAAATAGACAATCTAAGGTCACACCTCAAAGAACTATAAAGTTTATAGCCCTAAATGCCTATATCGAAAAGACGGAAAGAGCACAAAAGATAATCTAAGGTCACACCTCAAAGAACTAGAGAAACAAGAACAAACCAAACCCAAACTCAGCAGAAGAAAGGAAAAACCAAGATCAGAGCAGAACTAAATGAAATTGAAACAAAAAAAAAAATACAAAAGATAAATGAAACAAAAAGCTGGTTCTTTGAAAAGATAAATAAAATTGATAGACCAGTAGCAAGATTAACCAAGAAAAAAAAAAAGAGAAAATCCAAATAAGCTCAAATAAAAACAAAATGAGAAATATTACAACTGACACCACAGAAATACAAAAGATCATTCAAGGCGACTATAAACACCTTTACATGCATAAACTAGAAAATCTAGAGGAGATGGATAAACCCCTGGAAAGATACAATCCTCCTACCTTAAATCAGGAAGAATTAGATACCTTGAACAGACCAATAACTAGCAGTGAGATAGAAATGGTAATAAAAAAATTACCAAAAACAAGTCCAGGACCAGATGGATTCACACCTGAATTCTATCAGACATTGAAAGAAGAACTGGTACCAATACCATTGACACTATTCCACAAGATAGAGACAGAGGAACTCTCCTTAAATTATTCCATGAAGCCAGTATCACCCTAATACCAAAACCAGGAAAGGACATCACAAAAAAAGAAAACTAAACGTCAATCTCCCTGATAAACATAGTTGCAAAAATCCTCAAAAAAAAATACTAGCTAACCAAATCCAACAGCGTATCAAAATGATAATCCACCACGATCAAGTTGGTTTTATACCAAATATGCAGGGATCGTTTAACATCTACAAGTCAATAAGTGTGATACACCACATAAACAGAATTAAAAAACAAAAGTAACATGATCATCTTAATAGATGTAGTAAAAGCATTTGACAAAATCCAACATCGCTTTATGATTAAAACCCTCAGCAAAATAGGCATAGAGGGACATACTTCAAGGTAATAAAAGCCATCTATGACAAACCCACAGCCAACATTATGCTGAATGGTCAAAAGTTACAAGCATTCACCCTGAGAACAGGAACAAGACAAGGATGCCCACTTTCACTATTTCTATTCAACGTAGTACTGGAAGTCTTAGCCAGGGCAATCAGACAAGAGAAAAAAATCAAGGGCATCCAAATCAGAAAAGTGAAAGTCAAACTGTCAGTGTTTGCTGATGATATGATCATATACCTAGAAAACTCTAAAGACTCATCCAGAAAACTCCTAGAACTGGTAAATAAATTCAGCAGTTTCAGAAAACAAAATTAATGTACACAAATCAGTAGCTCTTCTATACTAACAGTGACCAAGCGTATAATCAAATCCAGAACTCAACCCCTTTTACAATAGCTAAAAAAAAAAAACTTAAGAATCTACTCAACCAAAAAGGTGAAAGACCTCTACAAGGAAAACTACAAAACACTGCTGAAACAAATCACAGATGATGCAGACAAATGGAAACACATCCCATGCTCATGAATGGGTAGAATCAATATTGTGAACATGATCATACTTCCAAAAGCAATCTAGAAATTCAGTGCAATTCTCATCAAAATGTCATCATCATTCTTTGCAGAACTAGAAAAAAATTCTAAAATCCATATGAATGGAACCACAAAAAAGCCCACATAGCCAAAGCAAAACTAAGCAAAAAGAATAAATCTGGGGGCATTACATTACCCAACTTCAAAATGTACTATAAGGCCATAGTCACGAAAACAGCATGGTACTAGTATAAAAGTAGGCACATATACCAATGGAACAGAATAGAGAACCCAGAAATAAACTCAAATACTTACAGCCAGCTGATCTTCAACAAAGCAAACAAAAACATGAAGTGTGGAGAGGACACCCTATTCGACAAATGGTGCTAGGATAATTGGCAAGCTACATATGAAACTAGATCCTCATCTCTCACCTGATACAAAAATAAACTCAAGATGGATCAAAGACTTAAATCTAAAAACCTGAAACCACAAAAAATCTAGGAGATAACATTGGAAAAACCCTCTAGACATTGGCTTAGGCAAAGACTTCATGACCAAGAACCCAAAAGCAAAGGCAACAAAACGAAGACAAATAGATAGAAATTAATTAAACCAAAAAGCTTATGCCAGCAAAAGAAATAATCAGCAGAGTAAACAGACAATTCACGGAGTGGGAGAAAATCTTCACAATCTATACTTTTTACAAAGGACTCATATCCAGAATCCACAATGAACTCAAACAAATCAGCAAAAGAAAAACAAACAATCCCATCAAAAAGTGGGCTAAGGACATGAATAGACAATTCTCAAAAGAAGATATGCGAATGGCCAAAAAACATAAGAAAAAATGCTCAACTTCACTAGTGATCAGGGAAATGCACATGAAAACCACAATGCGATACCACCTTACTCCTGCAGGAATGGCCATAGTAAAAAAATAAAAAAATAATAGATGTTGGTGTGGATGTCGGTGGGAATGTAAACTAGTATAACCACTATGGAAAATGATGTTGAGATTCCTTAAAGAACTAAAAGCAATCCCACTCCTGGGTAACTACCCAGAGAAAAAGAAGTCATTATGCAAAAAAGACATGTGCACATGCATGTTTATAGTGGTACAATTTGCAATTGCAAAAATATGGAACTAGCCCAAAAGCTCATCAAACAAAAAGTGGATAAAGAAAATGTGGTGTGTGTGTGTATGTATATATATATATATATATATATATACACATACACACACACACACACACACACACACACACACACACACATACATACCATGGAATACTACTCAGCCATAAAAATGAATGAAAAATGGCATTTGCAGCAATCTGGGTGAAATTGGAGACCATTATTCCAAGTGAAGTAACTCAGGAATGGAAAACCAAACATTGTATGTTCTTACTCATAAGTGGGAACTAAGCTACAAGGATACAGAGGAATAAGAATTTTACAATGGACTTTGGGGACACAGGAGAAAGGATGGGAGGGAGGTGAGGCATAAAAGACTATACACTGGGAGCAATGTACATTGCTCAGGTGACTGGTGCACCAAAATCTCAGAAATCACCACTAAAGAACTTCTTCATGTAACCAAACACCACTTGTTCCCCAAAAACCTATTGAAATAAATAAAAATAAAAATAATTTTAAAAAACAAACACAGTCATACATCACTTAACAACTAATATGTGCTCTGAGAAATGCATCATTATGCGATTTAGTCATTGTCTGACACCATAGAGTGGACTTACACAAACCTAGGTGGTGTAGCCCACTACACAACTAGACTATATGGTATAGCCTACTGCTCCTAGGCTACAAATATGTACAGCATATCACTGACTAAATACTATAGGCAGCTGTAAAACAATGGTAAATTTTTGAGCATATCTAAACATATCTAACCATAGAAAAGGTAAAATAAAATACAGTAATATCATCTTATAGGACCACCATTATATGTGCAGTTGGTTCATCATTGACTGAAATGTCATTATGTGGCAAATGACTATAATTTTACTGTCAATGTCTACATCAACTGTTCTTAATTTTTGTTGCTGAGAATACTAGTTTCAATAGATACTTCAGAGAAAGGTACAGGGAGGGACAGAGAGATGAAAAGGAGGAGAGTTAGAATAGGAAGGAATTATATTCTATTTCTCAGAAATTCAATTGTAACGTTTGCTGTAAATGTACTGAGAAATCCTGTGCTAAAGAAATCTGTTTAACTCATACGTGCCTGATTATATTACACCAAAATAACCTTTTTTTTTTTATACCACTTCCAAATAGAGCAACCATATACCAACTAAAACCAGGAAGTCAAGAAGGCTGGCGAGATGGCTAAATAGGAACAGCTCTGTTCTGCAGCTCCCTATGAGACCAACACAGAAGGTGGGTGATTTCTGCATTTCCAACTGAGGTACCCAGTTCATCTCATTGGAACTGGTTAGACAGTGGGTGCAGCCCATGGAGGGCAAGCAGAAGCAGGGTGGGGCGTCACCTCATCTGGGAAGCGCAAGGGTCAGGAACTCCCTCCCCTAGCCAAGGGAAGCTGTGAGGGACTGTGCCAAGAGGAACTGTGCCATGAGGGACGGTGCTATCTGGCCTAGACACTACCTTTCCCCATGGTCTTTGCAACCCATAGGCCAGGATATCCCCTCGGGTGCCTATACCACCAGGCCCCTGAGTTTCAAGCACAAAACTGGGCAGCAGCCGTTTGGGCAGACACTGAGCTAGCCACAGGAGGTCTTTTTCATACCCTAGTGGCACCTGGAACACCAGCAAGACAGAACTGTTCACTCCCCAGAAAGGGGGCTGAAGCGAGGAAGCCGAGTGGTCTTGCTCAGTGGATCCCACCCCCACGGAGCCCAACAAGCTAAGATCCACTAGCTTGAAATTCTCACTGCCAGCACAGCAGTCTGAAGTCACCTGGGAGGCTGGAGCTTGGTTGGGGGAGGGGCATCCACCATTACTGAGGCTTGAGCAGGCAGTTTTCCCCTTACAGTGTAAATAAAGCTGCTGGGAAGTTTGAACTGGGTGTGGAACCCACCTCAGGGCTGCAAAGCCACTATAGCCAGTCTGTCTCTCTGGATCCCCTCTCTCTGGGCAGGGCATCTCTGAAAGAAAGGCAGCAGCCCCAGTCAGGAGATTATAGATCAAACTCCCATATCCCTGGGACAGAGCACATCAGGGAAGAGGCAGCTGTGGGTGCAGCTTCAGCAGACTTAAATGTTCTGGCCTGCCGGCTCTGAAGACAGCAGCAGATCCAGCACAGACGTGAGCTCTGCTAAGGGACAGGCTGCCTCCTCAAGCGGGTCCCTGACCCCCGTGCCTCCTGACAGGGAGACACCTCCCAAAAGGGGTTGACAGACACCTCACACAGGAGAAATATGGCTGGCATCTAGCAGGTGCCCTCTGGGCTGAAGCTTCTAGAGGAAGGAGCAGGCACAAATCATTGCTGTTCTGCAGCCTCAGATGGTAAAATGCAGGCAAACAGGGTCTGGAGTGGATCCCCAGCAAACTCCAGCAGACCTGCAGAAGAGGGCCCTGACTGTTAGAAGGAAAATTAACAAACAGAAAGTAATAGCATCAATGTCAACAGAAAGGACAACCATACAAAAATTCCATCCGAAGGTCACCAACAGCAAAGACCACAGGTAGATAAATCCATGAAGATGAGGAAAAACCACACAAAAAGGCTGAAAATTCCAAAAACCAGAACGCCTCTTCTCCTCCAAGGGATCACAACTCCTTGCCAGCAAGGGAACAAAACTGAATGGAGATGGAGAATGAGTTTGAAAAATTGACAGAAGTAGGCTTCAGAAGGTGGGTAATAACAAACTCCTCTGAGCTAAAGGAGCATGTTCTAACCCAATGCATGGAAGCTAAAAACCTTGAAAAAAGGTTGGAGGAATTGCTAACTAGAATAACCAGTTTAGAGAAGAACATAAATGACCTGATGGAGCTGAAAAACATAGCATAAGAACTTCGTGAAGCATACACAAGTATCAATAGCCGAATCAATCAAAGCGGAAGAAAGGATATCAGAGATTGAAGATCAACTTAATGAAATAAAGCATGAAGATAAGATTAGAGAAAAAAGAATGAAAAAGAACAAACAAAGCCTCCAAGAAATATGGGACTACATGAAAAGACCAAACCTATGTTTGATTGGTGTACCTGAAAGTGATGGGGAGAGTGGAACCAAGTTGGAAAACACTCTGCAGGATATTATCCAGGAGAACTTCCCCAACCTAGCAAGACAGGCCAACATTCAAATTCAGGAAACAGAGAACACCATAAAGATACTCCTCGAGAAGAGCAATCCCAAGACACATTAATTGTCAGATTCACCAAGGTTGAAATGAAGGAAAAAATGTTAAGCACAGCCAGACAGAAAGGTCAGGTTACCCACAAAGGGAAGCCCATCAGACTAACAGTGGATCTCTCTGCAAAAATCCTACAAGCCAGAAGAGAGTGGGGGCCAATATTCAACATTCTTAAAGAAAAGAATTTTCAACCTAGAATTTCATATCCAGCCAAATTAAGCTTCATAAGTGAAGGAGAAATAAAATCCTTTACAGACCAGCAAATGCTGAGGGACCACACCTGCCTTACAAGAGCTCCTGAAGGAAGCACTAAACGTGGAAAGGAATACCAGTACCAGCCATTGCAAAACCATACCAAAATGTAAAGACCATCAACACTATGAAGAAACTGCATCAACTAATGGGCAAAATAACCAGCTACCATCATAATGACAGGATCAAATTCACACATAGCAATATTAACCTTAAATGTAAATGGGCTAAGTGCCCCAATTAAAAGACACAGACTGGCAAATTGGATAGAGTCAAGATCCATCTGTGCACTGTATTCAGGAGACTTATCTCACGTGCAAAGACACACATAGGCTCAAAATAAAGGGATGGAAAAATAATTACCAAGCAAATGGAAAGCAGAAATAAGCAGAGGTTGCAATCCTAGTCTTTGATAAAACAGACTTTAAACCAACAGAGATCAAAAAAGACAAAGAAGGGCATTATATAATGGCAAAAGGATCAATGCAACAAGAAGAGCTAACTATCCTAAATATATATGCACCCAATACATAAGCACCCAGATTCATAAAGCAAGTTCTTAGAGACCTACAAAGATTAGACAGATCAACCAGACAGAAAATTAACAAGGATATTCAGGACTTGAACTCAGCTCTGGATCAAGCAGACCTAATAGACATCAACAGAACTCTCCACCCCAAATCATCAGAATATACATTCTTCTCAGCACCACATAGCACTTATTCTAAAACAGACCACATAATTGGAAGTAAAACACTCCTCAGCAAATGCACAAGAATGGAAACCATAACAAGCAGCCTCTCAGACCACAGTGCAATCAAATTAGAACTCAGGATTAAGAAACTCACTCAAACTGCACAGCTACATGGAAACTGAACAACCTGCTCCTGAATTACTACTGGGTAATTAACAAAATTAAGGCAGAAATAAATAAGTTATTTGAAACCAATGAGAACAAAGACACATGTACCAGAATCTCTGGGACACAGCCAAAGCAGTGTTAAGAGGGAAATTTATAGCACTAAATACCCACAGGAGAAAGCAGGGAAGATCTAAAATCAACACCCTAACATCAGAATTAAAAAAAAAAAACTGGAGAAGCAAGGGCAAACAAATTCAAAAGCTAGCAGAAGAGAAGAAATAACTAAGATCAGAGCAGAACTGAAGGAGATAGAGATATAAAAAACCCTTCAAAAAAATCAATGCATCCAGGAGCTGGTTTTTTGAAAAGATCAACAAAATAGCTAGACCACTAGCCAGACTAATAAAGAAGAAAAGAGAGAAGAGTCAAATAGATGCAATAAAAAATGATAAATGGGATATCACCACTGATCCCACAGAATACAAACTACCATGAGAGAATACTATAAACACTTCTATGCAAACAAACTAGAAAATCTAGAAGAAATGGATAAATTCCTGGACACATACACCCTCCCAAGACTAAACCAGGAAGAAGTCAAACCCCTGAATAGGTCAATAACAAGTTTTGAAATTGAGGCAATAATTAATAGCCTACCAACAAGAAACACTGCAGGACCAGACAGATTCCAGCTGAATTCTACCAGAGGTACAAAGAGGAGCTGGTACCATTCTTTCTGAAATGATTCCAAACAACAGAAAAAGAGGGACTCCTCCCTAACTCTTTTTTATGAGGCCAGCATTATCCTGATACAAAACCTGGCAGAGACACAATAAAAAAAAAGAAAATTTCAGGCCAATATCCCTGATGAACATTGATGTGAAAATCCTCAATAAAATACTGGCAAACCAAATCCAGCAACACATTAAAAAACTTATCCACCATCACCTGAGGTCAGGAGTTTGAGACCAGCCTGAACAATATGGTGAAACTCTGTCTCTACTAAAAACACAAAAATTAGCCAGGCATGGTGGTAGGTGCCTGTAGTCCCAGCTACTCAGGAGGCTGAGACAGGAGAATCACTTGAACCTGGGAGGTGGAGGTTGCAGTGAGCTGAGATCTTGCCACTGCACTCCAGCTTGGGTGACAGAGTGAGACCCTGTCTCAAAAAAAAAAGAAAAAAAGAAAAGAAAAAGAAAAAGAAAGCTTATCCATCACCATCAAGTCTGATTCATCCCTGGGATGCAAGGCTGGTTCAACATTTGCAAATCAATAAATATAATCCATCACATGAACAGAACCAATGACAAAAACCATCTGATTATCTCAATAGATGCAGAAAAGGCCTTCAATAAAATTAAACACCTCTTCATGCTAAAAACCCTCAATAAACTAGGTATTGATGGAATGTATCTCAAAATAATAAGAGCTATTTATGACAAACCCACAGCCAATATATACTGAATGGGCAAAAACTTGAAGCATTCCCTTTGAAAACCAGCAAAAGACAAAGATGCCTTCTCTCACCACACCTATTCAACATAGTATTGGAAGCTGTGGCCAGGGCAATCAGGCAAGAGAAACAAATAGAGGGTATTCAAATAGGAAAAGAGGAAGTCAAATTGTCTCTCTTTGCAGATGACATGATTGCATATTTAGAAAACCCCATTGTCTCAGCCCAAAATCTCCTTAAGCTGATAAGCAACTTCAGTCAAGTCTCAGGATACAAAATCAATGTGCAAAAATCACAAGCATTCCTACACACCAATAATAGACAGAGAGCAAAATCATGAGCAAACTCCCATTCACAATTGCTACTAAGAGAATAAAATACCTAGTAATACAACTTACAAGGGATGTGAAGGAACTCTTCAAGGAGAACTACAAACCACTGCTCAAGGAAATAAAAGAGGACACAAACAAATGGTAAAACATTCCACACTCATGGGTAGGAAGAATAAATATAGTGAAAATGATCATACTGCCCAAAGTAATTTATAAATTCAATGCTATCCCCATCAAGCTACCAATGACTTTCTTCACAGAATTAGAAAAAACTACTTTAAATTTCATATGGAACCAAAAAAGAGCCTGTATAGCCAAGACAATCCTAAGCCAAAAGAGCAAAGCTGGAGGCATCATGCTACCTGACTTCAAACTATACTACAAGGCTACAGTAATCAAAACAGCATGGTACTGGTACCAACACAGATATATAGACCAATGGAACAGAACAGAGGCCTCAGAAATAACACCACACATCTACAACCATCTGATCTTTGACAAATCTGACGAAAACAACAATGGGGAAAGGATTCCCTATTTAATAAATGGTGCTGGGAAAACTAGCTAGCCATATGGAGAAAACTGAAACTGAACCCCTTCCTTACAAAAAAATTAACTCAAGATGGATTAAAGACTTAAACATAAGACCTAAAACCATAAAAACCCTAGAAGAAAACCTAGGCAATGCTATTCAGGACATGGGCATGGGCATGGGCATGGGCAAAGCCTTCATGACTAAAACACCAAAGGCAATGGCAACAAAAGCCAAAACTGACAAATGGAATCTAATTAAACTAAAGAGCTTCTGCAGAGCAAAGGAAACTATCATCAGAGTGAACAGGCAATCTACAGAATGGGAGAAAAATTTTGCAATCCATCCATCTGACAAAGGGCCAATATCCAGAATCTACAAAGAACTTAGACAAAATTCACAAGAAAAAAAACAAACAACCCCATCAAAAAGTGGGCAAAGGATATGAACAGATAATTCTCAAAAGAAGACATTTATGCAGCCAAATAAACATATTTTAAAAAGCTCATCATTGCTGGTCATTAGAGAAATGCAAATCAAAATGACAATGAGATATCATCTCACGCCAGTTAAAATGGCGATCATTAAAAAGTCAGGAAACAACAGATGCTGGAGAGGATGTAGAGAAATATAAACACTTTTTACCTGTTAGTGGGAGTGTAAATTAGTTCAACCATTATGAAAGACAGTGTGATGATTCCACAAAGACCTAGAACCAGAAATACCATTTGATCCAGCAATCCCATTACTGGGTATATACCCAAAGGATTATAAATCACTCTACTATAAAAACACACGCACAGCCAGCCTGCCTGCCTGCCTGCCTGCCTTCCTTCCTTCCTTCCTTCCTTTCTTCCTTTCTTTCTTCCTTCCTTCCTTCTGTGGCCCAGGCTGGAGTAAACTCGGCTCGCTGCAGACTCCCTGTGTCCGGCTCCCGTGATTCTCCTGCCCTGGCCTGTGGGCTGCCTGGGATTGCTGCCACGTGCCACCACCCCTCCCTGGTTTTTCTCCTTTGGCTGGAGGCGCAGTTTCGCCATGTCGGCCAGGCTGGTCTCCAGCTCCTGACCTCCAGTGCTCTGCCCGCCTCGGCCTTCCGAGGTGCTGGGACTGCAGACGGAGGCTCGCTCATTCGGTGTTCGGTGTTGCCCGGGCTGGAGTGCAGTGGCATGGTCTTGGCTCGCTGCAGCCTCCGCCTCCCAGCCGCCTGCCTTGGCCTCCCAGGGTGCTGGGATTGCAGCCTCTGCCCGGCAGCCGCCCCATCTGGGAAGTGAGGAGTGCCTCTGCCCGGCCACCCCGTCTGGGAGGTGAGGAGCGCCTCTGCCTGGCCGCCCCGTCTGGGAGGTGAG
Organism: Hylobates moloch; assembly: GCF_009828535.3. Lineage (NCBI taxonomy): Eukaryota > Metazoa > Chordata > Mammalia > Primates > Hylobatidae > Hylobates > Hylobates moloch. The sequence continues at coordinate 117,921,938 of NW_026652276.1, forward strand.
GAGCGCCTCTGCGCGGCCACCCCGTCTGGGAAGTGAGGAGCACCTCTGCCCGGCCACCCATTGTCTGGGAAGTGAGGAGTGCCTCTGCCCGGCCGCCCCGTCTGGGAAGAAATGAGGAGTGCCTCTGCCCCGCCGCCCTGTCTGGGAGGTCTGCCAAGGAGGCCAGAAGCAATGTGGGGGCTGGATGTGGTGGTTCACACCTGTAGTCCCAGTACTCTGGGAGGCTGAGGCGGGTTGATCACTTGAGGCTAGGAGCTCAAGACCAGCCTGGCCAACATGGCGAAACATATGAAAAATACAACTGTCAAACCAACCAACGAACCAAGCGACAACAAAACAGGTCTACCCTGGAGTCATACTCTAATTTTTTCTATTTTCCTCCCTTTCTGATCCTTTATCCCACTTTCTTTTTCTTCCTCTTCCTTCTCCTTCTTCTTTGTCAAATAGAGGATTGAGTTATTATCATTGATCCATACAAAGTCCCTCCCTCATTTATTTTCTTTAATTCCCACCCCCCATTTCTATTCCCCGTCTTCCCATGTGCAACCTTCCTAATATGTTTGATATGCATCTTTTTGTTCATATGTACTTTTAGAAAATCTTTATTGTTTTGTGTGCAAAAAAAAAATAAAATAAATAAGTAAAAAAACACACACACATATGTTTATTGCAGCATTTGTCACAATAGCAAAGACTTGGAACCAACCCAAATGCCCAGAAATGCCCCAAAATGATAGACTGGATAAAGAAAATGTGGACATATACACCATGGAATATTATGCAGCCATAAAAAAGAATGAGTTCATGTCCTTTACAGGGACATGGATGAAGCTGAAAACCATCATTCTCGGCAAACTAACACAAGAACAGAAAACCAAACACCACATGTTCTCACTCATAAGTAGGAGTTGAACAATGAGAACATATGAGCCCAGGGAGGGGAATATCACACACCAGGGCCTGTCAGGAGGTGGGAGGCAAGGGGAGGGATAGCATTAGGAGAAATACCTAATGTAGATGACACATTGATGGGTGCAGCAAACCACCATGGCACATGTATGCCCGTGTAACAAACCTGCACGTTTGCACCTGTATCCCAGAACTTAAAAGAAAAAAAAAAAAGAAGTAATTTGCATTTGAGGGAAATATCTAAGGTGGTCATCACCTGTCCTTAGATGTGGGAGAAAACCATCATAATTTTGCAGAGACTGGACTGAAAATAAAATACTAAAAAGACCAAAACCTTGGCAGAATCTTTGTAGGTATTTATGGGTCCTGATGAGGTTCTCTAATTAGTTTATTTATTTTGTACCACTGGCCCCAAGACATTGTGACATCAAGCAAGTGTAAGATATCTCTCTGCGAGTGATGTGGTTAGGGAAATGGCATAACGGTTCCATTCAAAATGTATACACCGTTGTCCTTGGACAAGGGATGGACATATGTGTACATGTGTATGTGTTTATGTTGTGTCTATTTGATTAAAAAATTAGGCATCAGATGACTTGTAAGGATGGGGAGCCACATATGTGCCCCATAAAGGCGGGGAACCTCAAAAATGCCCAGTCTTGAAGTAGCAACATTCACCTGAAGTATTTTTTTCAACCAGAGTTCAGCAAACTTTTTATATAAAAAGCCAAATGGCATATGCTTCAGGCTTTGAAGGCCATATGGTTTCCTGTTGCGACCACTCAACTCTCATGGTGTAGCACTAAAGAAAACAATACATAAATGAATGAGCATGGCTGTGTTCCAATAAAACTTTATTTACAAAAACAGGTGTTAGACCAGATTTGGCCTGCTGGCTATAATTTGCCTATGCCTGCTTTAGATCAGAACCGTTCAAGATAAACTTTTGTAATGATAAAAATATTTTATATCTGCCCTGTCCAATGGGCTAGTCACTAGTCACATTGACTATTGATCAACTGAGGAGCTGAGTTTTCCATTTTATTTCATTTTGATTAATTTAAATCACCATATGTAGCTAGTGGCTACTGTATTGAACAGTGCAATTCTAGACAAAATAAATTTGTATAAATACTACCGGTGATGACTGGGTCCCACAGACAGCCTGGAGTAGAGGGACTGGATGCTTAGGTTATGCGGTTCCTAATTAGTAAACCATAGGATTCCTCTGAAAAAGGGGCAGGATATTCAGCCCAGGGCTATGAACAGGAAATGGTTTCTAGGAAGAATATGGACCTTGCCTATGCTACCTACGCTGTGCTCAGAGCGGAGCTCAGCCTCTCTCTCCACTACAAGTCCCCGGTGCAGTGGTCTCTACACTGATCGCTATGGACCCCCTAAATAAAATTTGCCTTACTATCTTTAGCGAGTGTCATGAGTAATTTTTTTTTTTTTTGACACCACTTTAAGGGTTTAACTTTTTGTTGCCTTCTCTTGGGGGATAGTCATAAGAAGAAACAGTTCAAAAATTTTTCTTCTTTTATGCTGTAATTTCTGCTAATCAAGCTAGCTCTCCAGTGAACTCACCTACCACACATCAAGCTCTGTAGAATAGGGTTGTGAAGGATAAAGGTCAGGTGGGTAAAACGTGGCAGGGGCCCCTTGCAATTTACCCCCATTCTGATTGTCAAGGAAGGCAAACAGCCTATGCTGGAGAGGGTTTAGCCCAAGAGCTCTGGCCTGGGGGCAGCAGCCAAGTGAACTCCCGACCATCAGGGGCTGAAAGCAGTGGAGAAGCTGCAGGAAAGAGCAACAGTGCCTGGGAGATGAATGAGCAGGTGCTATGGAACCTAGTGCTGAAGGAATGCTGCACTGTGGAGGGTGAAGGGTGGATCACATGCCAGTTAATATCTCATGGCATTGGTGTTTCAAAGAAAGTACGTTGAGAAACACCTACAAACTCACATATTAGGGCCTTTATGAAAGTGAGGTAGGATACAAAAATCTCTTTCTTCTTCGTGGTGTTAGAAACTCAAGGTCAAAGTAGAGACATAATATTTCCTGCTCCCTCTTCTCATTCTCTCCTTTTCCCCCTAGTTTCCTCCTTCAGGCAAAAAGAAGTAATTAGTTCATCTTTGTGAATTATAAAGCCAGTGAGATTTTCAGCATCTGGATATGACACATTTCTGATGTAAACCTGGGACTGTCCTCCTATTGTTGTCCTCACCATGAGATTCTGGCTCGAGACATTCACTTGAAGATCTCTTCCTCTCAGCATCAAACACAAAGGCTGTGGCCTCAGTCCTGACTCCTCTTGTATTCAATGAATGCTCTTTGCTTTAAAACAACCATCTTATCATGGCTTACTCTCCTTCCATTCTTATCCCATTCGCCCGTGGATCTTAACCTTGGCTCTGCCTCCCACCAATAAAAACACACCACTTCCTCTCCTAGATGACTCTGCTATAAAAACTCCGTCTTCCTCCAACAAGCAGGATACTAGTTCCCCATCAACTAAACTCACAGGATCCCCACATGAGCAGACCCCACAACACATGCCAGATGTAGGAGCCCATGCTGGGACTGGGATTGGGCCAGAACCCCCCAGCCCAACCCCTCTTGAGAGAAGGCCTTTCCAGAAAGCTAGAACTGAGCCCATCATGCATTGGCAACACCTGGATTTCTCAAATGTTCTCTACTGTGCCGTGCACAAAAAGAGATGGTTCACTTCAAACCAATATTGACCCACCCCACTCAATAATTTGTCCAGCAGATACTTACAGCATGCCTTCTGGTGTCAGGCCCTGGGCATACAGCAGTGAATAAAGGGGTGAACTCTGCCCACAGGGAGTGAACAGTCAAATAGGGAGGCACAGTGCCATGAGCCAAGGCTGACTGCAGTAGTCCATCTGGTGACAAATTTTTTGACAAAGAAGGCTAAAATCAAATATGTAAATGAAGCATCATGGTTGTAATTAATTACAAATAACCTCCACTGAGAAAAAGGTACAGCTTGTTTTAGTTAACAGTCCTAAGTTCAAAGGCTGACTTCTGCATCACATAGAGTGACAATCAGGTATATTTACAAAAAATAGGCACAGTTATCCCTCATTCAAAAAAACTGCTATAAACAGAAATAAGTCTTCACAATACATTTTCAAGTAATAAAAAATGAAAGAAAATTACCATATCTAAACCATTATGGTAATAATTGACTTAAGCAAAAAGCATTAACTGAAACTAAATCAAAATGAATGGGTAAAAGTTCAATGAGGGGAAGGATGTTTATATAATCTCAAAATACTTTTACCAATTAATTATATTTTTAGCTTTTTTTTTGAGGTAAAATAATACATATGAAATTTACCAGTTTTACCATTTTAAGTGTACAGTTCAGTGGTAATAAATACATTTACATTCTTTTTTTTTCCCTTCATCCACCCCCACCTCTTTACCCTCCCCAGCCTTGGATAACTACCAATCTACTCTCTATCTTCATGAGATCCACTTTTTAAGCTCCTACATATGAATGAGAACATGTGATATTTGTCTTTCTGTTCTTGGCTTATTTCACTTAACATAATGACCTCCAGTTTCATTAATGTTGCTGCAAATGACATGATTCCATTCTTTTTATGACTGAATAGTACTCCACTGTGTATATGCCACATTTTCCTTACCTGTTCGTCTGTTGGTAGGCACTTAGGTTGATTTTGTACTTTGGCTATTGTGAACAGTGCTCCAATGAACATGAGAGCACAGTTGTCTTTTCCATAGGTTAATTTCCTTTCTGTTGGGAACATATCCAGCAATGGGATTCCAGGATCATATGGTAGCTCTATTTTTAGTTTTTGGAGGAACCTCCAAACTGTTCTCCATAGTGGCTGCACTAATTTACATTCCTACCAACAGTATACCAGGGTTCCCCTTTCTCCATATCCTCTCCAGCATCTGCTATTGCCTGTCTTTTTGATAAAAACCATTTTAACTGGGATGATATCTCATTATCTCATCATGGTTTTGATTTTCATTTCTAAGATGGGTAGTGATGTTAAGCATTTTTTAATATACCTGTTGGCTGCTCGTGTGTCTTCTGTTGAAAAATGTTCAGATCTTTTGCCAATTTTTAAATAGGATTATTATTGTTGTTGTTATTTTTGAGTTGTTTGAGCTCTTTATATATTCTGGTTATTCATTCCTTTTCAGATAGATAGTTAGCAAATATTTTCTCCCATTCTGTGGGTTGTCTCTCACTTTGTTGATTACTGTGCAGTAGCTTTTCAGATTGATGTCATCCCATTTGTCTATTTTTTGCTTTGGTTTCCAGTGCTTTTAAGGTCTCACACAAAAAATCTGCCCAGACTAATGTCCTGGAGCATTTCTCTGGTATTTTCTTTCAATACTTTCATATATGCAGATCTTAGATTTATGTCTTTAATCCATTTTTATCTGATATTTGTGTATGGTGAGAGATGTGGGTCTAGTTTCAGGCTTCTGGGTGTAGTTATCCAGTTTTCCCAGCACCATTTATTGTCCTTTCCCCATTGTATTTTCTTGGTGTCTTTGCTGAAGATGAGTTGGCTGCAAATGTGTGGATTTATATCTTGGATCTTTATGCCGTGCCATTGGTCTATGTGTCTGTTTGTATGGCAGTACCATGCTGTTTGACTTTTCAGTATATTTTGAAGTCAGGTAGCATGATGCCTCCAGTTTCGTTCTTTTAGCTCAGGATTGCTTTGAATATCAGGGGTATTTTTGGCTCCACATAAATTTTAGAATGTTTTTGCTGTTTCTGCAAAAAATATCATTGATATTTTCATAGGGGTTGCATTAAATCTATAAATCACTTTGAGTAGTATTGTCATTTTAACAATATTAATTCTTCCCATTTGTAAGCATGGAATATCTTTTCATTTCTTGCGTCTTCTTCGATTTCTTTTATCAGCGTTTTATAGTTTTTTTGTATTGACCTTTCACTTTTTGGTTTGATTAATTTCTAGGTATTTTGCATTTTTGAATTTACTGTAAATGAGATTGCTTTGTTGATTTCTTTTTCAGATTGTTGGTATATATAAACACTACTGATTTCATACGGTGATTTTACATTCTACAACTTTACTGAATTTGTTTGTTGGTTCTAACAGCTGTTTGGTGGAGTCTTTAGGTTTTTCTAGGCATAAAATCATGTAGTCTGTGAATAATGATAATTTGACTTCTTCCTTTCCAATTAGGATGCACTTTATTTTTTTCTCTTGACTAATTGCTTTGGCCAGAAATTCCAGGGTCATGTTGAATAAAAGTGGTGAAAGCGGGCATCCTTGTCCTCTTGCAGGCCTTCAGTTTTTCTCCATTCAGTATGATGTTAGCTGTGGGTTTGTCATATATGGCCTTTTTTATTTTGAGGTATGCTCCTTTTATGCACATTTTGATGAGACTTTTATCGTAAAGCTATGTTGAATTTTATCAAATGATTTTTAGGCATCTATTGAAATAATCATATGATTTTTGTTCTTGTTTCTGTTCATGTATCACGTTGATTGATTTGCATATGTTGAACCATTCTTGCATCCCTGGGATAAATCCCACTTGATTATAGGTAATGATATTTTTAATGTGTTGTTGAATTTGGTTTGCTAGTATTCTGTTCAGGATTTTTGCATCTATGTTTAACAGTAATGTTAGCCTATACTTTTCCTTTTTTGTTGTGTTCTTGTCTTGTTTTCATATCAGTGTAATGCTGGCCTCATGGAATGAGTTTGAATGTATTTTTCCTCTTCAACTTTTTGAAGAATTTGAGGAGAAATGGTATTAGTAATTCTTTAAAGGTTTGGTAGAATTTAGTAGTGAAGTCATCTGGTCCAGGGCTCTTCTTTGATGAGAGACTGTGTTATGGCTTTGATCTCATTACTTATTATCAGTTTTACCACTTAATTATTCATAAAAAAAAATAGTGGAATTTGTTCCGGGGGTGGAGCCAAGATGGCCGAATAGGAACAGCTCCGGTCTACAGCTCTCAGCCTGAGTGACACAGAAGACGGGTGATTTCTGCATTTCTGTTTGAGGTACCGGTTTCATCTCACTAGGGAGTGCCAAACAGTGGGTGCAGGACAGTCGGTGAAGTGCACTGTGCATGAGCCGAAGCAGGACGAGGCATTGCCTCACTCGGGAAGTGCAAGGGGTCAGGGAGTTCCCTTTCCTAGTCAAAGAAAGGGGTAACAGACAGCACCTGGAATATCGGGTCAGTCCCACCCTAATACTGCGCTTTTCCAACGGGCCTGGAAAACGGCACACTAGGAGATTGTGTCCCGCACCTGGCTTGGAGGGTCCTATGCCCACGGAGTCTCGCTGATTGCTAGCACAGCAGTCTGAGATCAAGCTGCAAGGTGGCAGCGAGGCTGGGGGAGGGGCGCCCGCCATTGCCCAGGCTTGCTTAGGTAAACAAAGCAGCCAGGAAGCTCGAACTGGGTGGAGCCCACCACAGCTCAAGGAGGCCTGCCTGCCTCTGTAGGCTCCACCTCTGGGGGCAGGGCACAGACAAACAAAAAGTCAGCAGGAACCTCCACAGATTTAAATGTCCCTGTCTGACTGACAGCTTTGAAGAGAGTAGTGGTTCTCCCAGCACGCAGCTGGACATCTGAGAACGGACAGACTGCCTCCTAAAGTGGGTCCCTCACCCCTGAGCAGCCTAACTGGGAGGCACCCCCCAGTAGGGACAGACTGACACCTCACTCGGCCGGGTACTCCTCTGAGACAAAACTTCCAGAGGAACTATCAGACAGCTGAATTTGTGGTCTCATGAAAATCTGCTGTTCTGCAGCCACCGCTGCTGACACCCAGCCAAACAGGGTCTGGAGTGGACCTCTAGTAAACTCCAACAGACCTGCAGCTGAGGGTCCTGTCTGGTAGAAGGAAAACTAACAAACAGAAAGGACATCCACACCAAAAACCCATCTGTACATCACCATCATCAAAGACCAAAAGTAGATAAAACCACAAAGATGGGGAAAAAATAGAGCAGAAAAACTGGAAACTCTAAAAAGCAGAGCACCTCTCCTCCTCCAAAGGAATGCAGTTCCTCACCAGCAACAGAACAAAGCTGGATGGAGGATGACTTTGACGACTTGAGAGAAGAAGGCTTCAGACAATCAAACTACTCTGAACTATGGGAGGAAATTCAAAACAATAGCAAAGAAGTTAAAAACTTTGAAAAAAAATTAGACTAATGGATAACTAGAATAACGAATGGAGAAAAGGGCTTAAAGGAGCTGATGGAGCTGAAAGCCAAGTTTCGAGAACTATGTGAAGATTGCAGAAGCCTCAGTAGCCGATGCGATCAACTGGAAGAAAGGGTATCGCTGATGGAAGATGAAATGAATGAAATGAAGAGAGAAGGGAAGTTTAGAGAAAAAAGAATAAAAAGAAATGAACAAACCTCCAAGAAATTTGGGACTATGTGAAAAGACCAAACCTACGTCTGATTGGTGTACCTGAAAATGACGGGGAGAATGGAACCAAGTTGGAAAACACTCTGCAAGATATTTTCCAGGAGAACTTCCCCAATCTAGAAAGGCAGGCCAGCATTCGATTCAGGAAATACAGAGAATGCCACAAAGATACTCCTCAAGAAGAGCAACTCCAAGACACATAATTGTCAGATTCACCAAAGTTGAAATGAAGGAAAAAATGTTAAGGGCAGCCAGACAGAAAGGTTGGGTTACCCACAAAGGGAAGCCCATCAGACTAACAGCTGATCTCTCAGCAGAAACACTACAAGCCAGAAGAGAGTGGGAGCCAATATTCAACATTCTTAAAGAAAAGAATTTTCAACCCAGAATTTCATATCCAGCCAAACTAAGCTTCATAAGTGAAGGAGAAATAAAATACTTTACAGACAAGCAAACACTGAGTGATTTTGTCACCACCAGGCCTGCCCTAAAAGAGCTCCTGAAGGAAGCACTAAACATGGAAAGGAACAACCGGTACCAGCCACTGCAAAAACATGCCAAATTGTAAAGACCATCGCGGCTAGGAAGAAACTGCATCAACTAACGAGCAAAATAACCAACTAACATCATAATGACAGGATCAGATTCACACATAACAATATTAACTTTAAATGTAAATGGGCTAAATGCTCCAATTAGAAGACACAGACTGGCAAACTGGATAAGGAGTCAGGACCCATCAGTGTGCTGTATTCAGGAAACCCATCCCACGTGCAGAGACACACATAGACTCAAAATAAAGGGATGGAGGAAGACCTATCAAGCAAATGGAAAACAAAAAAAGGCAGGGGTTGCAATCCTAGTCTCTGATAAAATAGACTTTAAACCAACAAAGATCAAAAGAGACAAAGAAGGCCATTACATAATGGTAAAGGGATCAATTCAACAAGAAGAGCTAACTATCCTAAATATATATGGACCCAACACAGGAGCACCCAGATTCATAAACCAAGTCCTGAGTGACCTACAAAGAGACTTAAACTCCCACACAATAATAATGGGAGATTTTAACACCCCACTGTCAACAGTAGACAGATCAACAAGACAGAAAGTTAACAAGGATATCCAGGAATTGAACTCGGCTCTGCAAAAAGTGGACCTAATAGACATCTACAGAACTCTCCACCCCAAATCAACAGAATATACATTTTTTTCAGCACCACACCACGCCTATTCCAAAATTGACCACATAGTTGGAAGTAAAGCTCTCCTCAGCAAATGTAAAAGAACAGAAATTATAACAAATTGTCTCTCAGACCACAGTGCAATCAAACTAGAACTCAGGATTAAGAAACTCACTCAAAACCGCTCAACTACATGGAAACTGAACAACCTGCTCCTCAATGACTATTGGGTACCTAATGAAATGAAGGCAGAAATAAAGATGTTCTTTGACACCAACGAGAACAAAGACACAACATACCAGAATCTCTGGGACACATTCAAAGCAGTGTGTAGAGGGAAATTTATAGCACTAAATGCCCACAAGAGAAAGCAGGAAAGATCCAAAATTGACACCCTAACATCACAATTAAAAGAACTAGAAAAGCAAGAGCAAACACATTCAAAAGCTAGCAGAAGGCAAGAAATAACTAAAATCAGAGCAGAACTGAAGGAAACAGAGACACAAAAAACCCTTCAAAAAATTAATGAATCCAGGAGCTGGTTTTTTGAAAAGATCAACAAAATTGATAGACCGCTAGCAAGACTAATAAAGAAGAAAAGAGAGAAGAATCAAATAGATGCAATAAAAAATGAAAAAGGGGATATCACCACCGATCCCACAGAAATACAATCTACCATCAGAGAATACTACAAACACCTCTATGCAAATAAACTAGAAAACCTAGAAGAAATGGATAAATTCCTCGACAAATACACCCTCCCAAGACTAAATCAGGAAGAAGTTGAATCTCTGAATAGAACAATAATAGGTTCTGAAATTGTGGCAATAATCAATAGCTTACCAACCAAAAAGAGTCCAGGACCTGATGGATTCACAGCCAAATTCTACCAGAGGTACAAGGAGGAACTGGTACCATTCCTTCTGAAATTATTCCAATCGATAGAAAAAGAGGGAATCCTCCCTAACTCATTTTATGAAGCCAGCATCGTCCTGATACCAAAGCCTGGCAGAGACATAACCAAAAAAGAGAACTTCAGACCAATATCCTTGAGGAACATTGATGCAAAAATCCTCAATAAAATACTGGCAAACCGAATCCAGCAGCACATCAAAAAGCTTATCCACCATAATCAAGTGGGCTTCATCCCTGGGATGCAAGGCTGGTTCAACATATGCAAATCAAAAAATGTAATCCAGCATATAAACAGAACCAAAGACAAAAACCACATGATTATCTCAATAGATGCAGAAAAGGCCTTTGACAAAATTCAACAACCCTTCATGCTAAAAACTCTCAATAAATTAGGTATTGATGGGACGTATCTCAAAATAATAAGAGCTATGTATGACAAACCCACAGCCAATATCATACTGAATGGGCAAAAACTGGAAGCATTCCCTCTGAAAACTGGCACAAGACAGGGATGCCCTCTCTCACCGCTCCTTTTCAACATAGTGCTGGAAGTTCTGGCCAGAGCAATCAGGCAGGAGAAGGAAATAAAGAGTATTCAATTAGGAAAAGAGGAAGTCAAATTGTCCCTGTTTGCAGATGACATGATTGTATATCTAGAAAACCCCATCGTCTCAGCCCAAGATCTCCTTAAGCTGATTAGCAACTTCAGCAAAGTCTCAGGATACAAAATCAATGTACAAAAATCACAAGCATTCTTGTACACCAATCACAGACAAACAGAGAGCCAAATCATGAGTGAACTCCCATTCACAATTGCTTCAAAGAGAATAAAATACCTAGGAATCCAACTTACAAGGGATGTGAAGGACCTATTCAAGGAGAACTACAAACCACTGCTCAATGAAATAAAAGAGGATACAAACAAATGGAAGAACATTCCATGCTCATGGGTTGGAAGAATCAATATCGTGAAAATGGCCATACTGCCCAAGGTAATTTATAGATTCAATGCCATCCCCATCAAGCTACCAATGACTTTCTTCACAGAAAAAAAAAAAACTACTTTAAAGTTCATATGGAACCAAAAAAGAGCCCGCATCGCCAAGTCAATCCTAAGCCAAAAGAACAAAGCTGGAGGCATCACGCTACCTGACTTCAAACTATACTACAAGGCTACAGTAACCAAAACAGCATGGTACTGGTACCACGACAGAGACATAGATCAATGGAACAGAGCAGAGCCCTCAGAAATGATGCCGCATATCTACAACTATCAGATCTTTGACAAACCTGACAAAAACAAGAAATGGGGAAAGGATTCCCTATTTAATAAATGGTGCTGGGAAAACTGGCTAGCCATATGTAGAAAGCTGAAACTGGATCCCTTCCTTACACCTTATACAAAAATTAATTCAAGATGGATTAAAGACTTAAATGTTAGACCTAAAACCATTAAAATCCTACAAGACAACCTAGGCAATACCATTCAGGACATAGGCGTGGGTAAGGACTTCATGTCTAAAACACCAAAAGCAATGGCAACAAAAGCCAAAATTGACAAATGGGATCTCATTAAACTAAAGAGCTTCTGCACAGCAAAAGAAACTACCATCAGAGTGAACAGGCAACCTACAGAATGGGAGAAAATTTTTGCAACCTACTCATCTGACAAAGGGCTAATATCCAGAATCTACAATGAACTCAAACAAATTTACAAGAAAAAAACAAACAACCCCATCAAAAAGTGGGCAAAGGATATGAACAGACACTTCTCTAAAGAAGACATTTATGCAGCCAAAAAACACATGAAGAAATGCTCATCATCACTGGTCATCAGAGAAATGCAAATCAAAACCACAGTGAGATACCATCTCACACCAGTTAGAATGGCCATCATTAAAAAAGCAGGAAACAACAGGTGCTGGAGAGGATGTGGAGAAATAGGAACACTTTTACACTGTTGGTGGGACTGTAAACTAGTTCAACCATTGTGGAAGTCAGTGTGGCGATTCCTCAGGGATCTAGAACTAGAAATACCATTTGACCCAGCCATCCCATTACTGGGTATATACCCAAAGGACTATAAATCATGCTGCTATAAAGACACATGCACACGTATGTTTATTGCGGCACTATTCACAATAGCAAAGACTTGGAACCAACCCAAATGTCCAACAACAATAGACTGGATTAAGAAAATGTGGCACATATACACCATGGAATACTATGCAGCCATAAAAAATGATGAGTTCATGTCCTTTGTAGGGACATGGATGAAACTGGAAAACATCATTCTCAGTAAACTATCGCAAGGACAAAAAACCAAACACCGCATGTTCTCACTCATAGGTGGGAATTGAACAATGAGAACTCATGGACACAGGAAGGGGAACATCACACTCCGGGGACTGTTGTGGGGTGGGGGAGGGGGGAGGGACAGCATTAGGAGATATACCTAGTGCTAAATGACGAGTTAATGGGTGCAGGAAATCAACATGGCACATGGATACATATGTAACAAACCTGCACATTGTGCACATGTACCCTAAAACCTAAAGTATAATAATAATAATAATAAATAGTGACTTTAGAGTGGGGAAACGGGATCAAAATTAACATCACAAGTATTGGAACTAACCAACTTCATGTGCTTCTTGATACTGAGAAGAACACAACATGGCTTATGAAATAATCCTGCCCAAACTTGCATTATCTGAGACATCAGACAAACCCAAACTGAGAGGACACCCTAGAACTTAACTGACCTATAATGTTAATGATATAAAAGACAAAGGGCCAAGAGTCTTTTCCAGATAACATAAGGCTAAAGAAACATGATTATAAAATGCAATGTGTGCAGCAGGACGGGACCCTGGACCAGAAGCTAAATGGCTATGAAAGACATTTCTGGAAACTAGGAAATTGAAATAGGGATTGTGATTTTGATCATCATGCTGTGTCAAGGCTAAAATTCCTGAATTTGATAACTATATTGTGGTTATGATAGAAAATGCCCTTGTTCTTAGAAAATACACGCTGAAGAATCACAAAGTAAATGATAGAATATATGCAATTGACACTAAAATGGGATAGAAAAAATTTGATATATGACGGGAGAAAGAAAAGAAATATGGCAAAATATTAACAATGGTGAATCTGTATGAAAAGTGTGTAAGAGTTCTTTATCCATTCTTGCAACTTGTCTACAAGCAAAATTATTGCAAAATTAAAAAGGGAAAAAATATTATATGTCAAGACACTACAGAATTGAAAAATAAAATTCAGTGTTTTTTCTTTCCATTCCAAGTCTCAGTTTCTTCATAAGCACAATGGGAAAATAATAATACCCCTCTCATAGGCTGCTAAGGAACATTAAATAAAATGTGAAAACATCAATTACAGAACCTCACACATAATAATGGGCATTCAATGAATGCAAGTTCACTCTAAAATGTTGAGTAATTATCCCCAGAAAATAGATAAAGGAAAACTGGTGGAGTACATGCTCCTTACCCTTTGTTTCTAAAAATAAATAGTATTGTGCACTGAAACTGTGCTAATTGAAGTGAGTTATATACCTATTTGCTTTCCCTTGGTTAAGATGTTTTCTAACTTTGTTCAATTTTATTCTATGTGCAAATATGTTTTTGTGCCTAATGTTGACTCTACAAAGTGTTCGGTACGTGCGCAGCCTCCAAATTAAAATTTTTTAAAAAACAGATACATGTGCTGGGCTTGACACTTAATAATACCTGAATGAAAGCAGCAGCAACAACCTAAACACCAGTGTCCTCACTAGATTTGGGTACCAATGTCTGGATAACATTTTTCACCTGGAAGGATTGAGAAAATTAAATGGAAAATGAGACATAATTTTTTCAAATTTGAAAGGGATCAAGTTCAACAAACACTAGCATTAAGATGAGCCAATACAGGCAGAAGGAGTAAATGGGAAAGAAAATTACCTTAGAGATTTTTGAATCCAGTGCTCTGAGAGTAACAACCATTTTTCTTATATGTGTGAGACACAGTGGATGCCCATCCTGTAAGTTACATATTATTATTCCCATTTTCTTTTTTTTTTGTTTTGTTTTGTTTTTTGAGACGGAGTCTCGCTCTGTCACCCAGAGACTGGAGTGCAATGGCGCGATCTCAGCTCACTGCAAGCTCCGCCTCCCGGGTTCACACCATTCTCCTGCCTCAGCCTCCCGAGTAGCTGGGACTACAGGAGCCCGCCACCACGCCCGGCTATTTTTTTGTATTTTTAGTAGAGACAGGGTTTCACCGTGTTATCCAGAATGGTCTCCATCTCCTGACCTCGTGATCCGCCCTCCTCAGCCTCCCAAAGTGCTGGGATTACAGGCATGAGCCATTGCGCCCGGCCTATTATTCCCATTTTCTAGATGAGGAAAGTAAGGTCAAAGAGTAACGTATTTGCTCAAATCACTGTTCACTTAAATGGAGATCTGCTGGATCCTAGGACAGTTTTCTTTTCTGGCCTCCAGATGAAGCCACTAAAGGCAACATTGTATTTGCCTCTGAGCTCACACAGTCCCATCTCCTCCCACTGTGTCCCTTACCCCTCCCATGATGCTTTTTTATGCATGTGTTTCTGCTCCAAGGAAAAGCAGAGGTTAGGAAGAACTATGGATCTATCTGATCCAGGTTGCTTGATTTACCCCCAGCAGCATCTCTAGGTTTTCCTGGAGACAAGGACCCAATGTAGTAAAAAAACAAGACTACAATGGAATTAGGAAATTCGAGTTTAGCCCCAGCTGGTCCACCATACAGGGTTGCTTAATTCCTTTGACTTTGTTCCCACTGAGGCGTTGAGAAATTGAGTCCTATCATTAAGTCCTCCAGCTCAGCACTCCTGAGAGGTATACACTAGGGATCAGTCATACTAAGGATCCCCCAAATGCACGGTTCTGAGAAACCCTCTGAGAGCAGAGAAAACAAAAAGAGGATGGTCCTGGACCACGTGATCATGAAACAGACTAGAATGCCAGAGTCCAGCACCGGGCCCCTGAAGATTTCTCAGTCATCTGGGAGGCATTATCAGTTCTCATGAGATGTGGGGCTCTCAGCAACGGACAGCGAGGGCTGGGTGTAAAACAGATGGAGAATAGAAAATTAGCCCATGGAAAATACTGATTTGAATGTTTTTCTCTTTTTTAACATTCTGCTTTTACCTATTTTTAGAGCTTAAAAAAACTTCAAAAACATTCAGGTGGATAAAGAACACGGTAGACACACATCTGTCTTCCTGAACAACACAATCAGCACAGCGTGTTGCAGGTGTGCAAGAGCTTGATTAGACATGGGCGCACATGGTACTCCCAACAGGGAGAAAAGATTTCCTTTCATGAGACAGCTCAGCTTAGAAGATCACGCTCCAGGCCACCCAGGTAGTAAACCAAAGCCAGTTTTCTGAGTCTATGTCTACTGCTTTCTCCACTCTTCCATACTCCCTGGTTCTCTTGAAAGTACTTTGAACAAGTCAAACTCAGTATCATTCCAACATAATTTGTCCCCAAGGTTGCCTTTACATTAAATTAAGACACACCTCGGGTTGCGGTTTAAACACGGCGGGATGCTGCGGGGCTGCACACAGGCACACCAGTCCCTCCCACCCCAGGGAGGGTGGCAGGCTCTGCTGAGACGCCTTGTCTCCCCTCCCTCCCATGACACCTTACATGGAAAACCTGATTACTTCTCTCCTCCTGTTCATTTAAATCCCCTATAGCATCAAAGATTTATTTTTTTTACTGACAATGATTGCCCTTTCCATGAAAAAGCAGCAGCCAGGAGGGAGGCAGCCCCATGTGTGTGCTCCTCGTGACTAATTAGCCACTAGCAGAAGAGAGCAGCCCCACACAAGTGACTGATTTCAGTGTGTTCCTCAAATGTGATTGAATGCAGAAGTGCATCTTTGAAATATCCATCTTGTTGTCAAAATGGTAATCATGACACAGGGCTGCTTTATTACACAGAATCAGAGTCAGGCAGTTACAGACGCAGCCAGTGATAGGTTCTACAGATGCTCTCTAAAAATAAAAAGTAAAAGTCCACCTGCCAGCCCCACTTAGAGCCTGTTTCTAAATGTTCCTACAGTCTTCTCAAGACAAGTGGAATAAACTTTCTGAAGCAGTTAGGCGACTCTGATTCTCAAACTCAGCTCCCAAATTCCAGATCCATTGGTAAATTTGACAGTCATTTTCCTGACACTAACACCACCTCTATCACCAACTCAAAGCATCAGGGAGTAAATGTTTAGAAGTTGTGGCCGGGCGCGGTGGCTCACGCTTGTAATCTCAGCACTTTGGGAGGCCAAGGCGGGCGGATCACGAGGTCAGGAGATCGAGACCACGGTGAAACCCCGTCTCTACTAAAAATACAAAAAATTGGCCGGGCGTGGTGGCGGGCGCCTGTAGTCCCAGCTACTCGGAGAGGCTGAGGCAGGAGAATGGCGTGAACCCGGGAGGCGGAGCTTGCAGTGAGCCGAGATTGCGCCACTGCACTCCAGACTGGGTGACAGAGCAAGACTCACAACAACCACAGAGA
>NW_026652276.1:117939054-117976051 GCF_009828535.3 Hylobates moloch
AAAAAAAAAAAAAAAAAAAAAAAAAAAAAAAAACAGAACAACAACAAAAAACAGAACAAAAAAAAATAGAAGTTTTAGTTAAACAGAACTTAGTATTTCCCAATAGATGGAGAAAAGGCAGCTTGGTTCAATAGGCCAGTGTCAGTGGAAGTCAACTAAGCAGCTGCTGTGCAGCAACATTTGCCCATCACATTCATGCCCTTTCCTCAGGGCTCCCTTAGCCCTGGAAAACCACAGCTGCCCTGTGAACTGCAGTGACCTAGCTGAAGGTCAGGACCTTAGCAGGAAGGACCTGAGGGTGGAGAGCAGTGTGGCATGCTCTGGGCACATGCCTCACACAGAAGGTGCCCCAAGCATGCGAGTGAGGAGGTTGGCAGGGTCACTCACAGCAGTGGCTCAGGCAGAGCACGTTACCACTCATCCAGCAATGGGATTTTATCCAAAGGAAGGGGCACTCCTTAATCACCTGCCCAGCTCCAAAGATACAAAGGCTCCAAGGGAATATACAAGCTCATGGTTAGCTCAAAATTGAAAGGAATACAACTGAAAAGCAAGGCAGGGGGATGACCAATGAGGTAGCTGGTGGTGTTGTACTAGGAATGGAAACAGATGAGCCTGGGTTTGGCCTGTAATCAGTGTGCTGAATTTTACATAAGAGAAAGCTGCTCTTATACAAAGGGCTATGAGCTATGAGAATGAGCTATGTCCTATGTGGTAGCCAACCTCCAAGAGCCTCCCCATCACCTCCACCTCCTGGCATTCAAAATCTTATGCAGCCCCTCCCACAATCGAGTAGGGCAGAAGTGATCTCATGACACGGATTATAAAGACACGCCCTGCAGCTTCCATCTTGGGCAAACCTTTGCTTGCCTGACGCTGTCTCTGGAACCACCTGCTCTGGGAAAGGCCATGTTGTAAGCAGCCCCTTGGAAGGATCCACAGGGTAAAAACAGAAGCCTCCTGCCCACAGCCACGTGAATGCATCCTCCAGCCCCAACCAATGTCCAGAGACTGCAGTGCCACCTGACAGCTAACCTGCAGCCTCATGAGAGACCCAGAGCTAAAGCCATGCAGCCAAGCCACCTCTGGATTCCTGACCCTCAGAGTCTGTGTGAGATAATACATGCATGTTGTCTCCTGCCGAGTTTCAGGGTAATTGTTGCATGGCGATAGGTAACCAATACAGCTGACAAGGAAGTGACAACTCTGCCGATGAAAACAACCCAGCAGAGTGTGGCTGAGTCGGCAGTGTGGAGGAGATGCTTGCAATGAATCTTCAAAAGTTTTCATTGAACAGGACTGGAGGGAACAGCATCGGAGATGCCTCCCCGTATTAGTCTGCTGGGGCTGCCATAGCAAAGTACCATAGGCTGTGAGGCTTAAACCACAGAAATGTACTTTCTCCCAGTTCTGGAGGCTGGAAGTCTGAGATCGTGGTGCTGCACAGCCCTCCTTCTGAGAGGAGGCTGAGAGGGAAGGACATGCTCCAGGCCTCTCCTGGACTTGTAGACGGTGTGTTCTTCCTGTATGTTCACATCGTCTTCCATATGTGCATATCTGTGTCCAAATTTCCCCTTGTAAGGACAACAGTCCTACTGGATTGAGGTCCAACTTAATAACCTCATTTTAACTTGATTACCTCTGTAAAGACCCTGTCTCTATGTAAGGTCACATTCATAGGTACTTGGGGGTAGGGCTTCAACACAGGAATTTTGCAGAACACAATTCATCTCCTAACACGTCCTCATTCTGTATCCTCCAAAGCACCTGCCTTGTTACTAGGTGAGAAACAGGAGGCCCAGTAAGCAGGAAGCATTTTTTAGGAAGAGAACGCACATCCAGTGTTTTTTTTTTTAGATGGAGTTTCGCTCTTGTCACCCAGGCTAGAGTACAGTGGTGCGATCTCAGCTCACTGTAACCTCTGCCTCCCAGGTTCAAACGATTCTTCTGCCTCCCAAGTAGCTGGGATTACAGGCATTCACCACTATGCCCAGATAATTTTTGTATTTTTAGTAGAGATGGGGTTTCACCATGTTGGCTAGGCTGGTCTTGAACTCCTGACCTCAGGTGATCCACCCACCTTGGCCTCCCAAAGGGCTGGGATTACAGGCATGAGCCACTGGGCCCATCTGAGAACCTCCATCCAGTGTTTTAAATCCATAGCTCAAAGCCACCATGCCCAAAAAGGGCCTGCACAGGTGTTCTTTGTGACTTTGCCCAACAAGAGGGAAAAACAGTAAAAATGAAGACATTCTTTCTATTGTTATTTCTTCACAGTTGCTTTTTAAACTAATGCCCTGTCAGCCACATAGAGGTGACATTCAAAACTGAAGTCAGTGCTAGGGAGTGATCTATATGTATATGAAGCCATTTTCCTGTTGTTGGTTAAAATGAAATCTGTAATACCCTTTCTTGTATCATTATTGCTCTTCTATACCCAGAGGCTATTCTGTGATGGCCACCTATAAAATTTAGAACAAATGTGTTTCTGTAGCTGTCACAATTAATCAAATGTAAGAGAAATGTACACTTTCCTGAAAGATTAAATTTGAAGTAGTTTTGTTTTAGTATTCAAAATTCAAATTTGAATGGCTTTAAAAGATACAAGTCTTTCCTTTCCCTAATGTCTAAGAGAAGTATGAAACTCTTTAATGCCTGTCATGATTAGCTTTCTCTGCAGGTTGCCAGGATACCCTGGGAGTGTGTGCTTTACTGCCAGTGGTAAATGACCGTGTCCACCAATACTTGAGATTTAATATGCAGAGCTAGAGATGGCATAAGAAAGACGACACCTCTGTCATTTTTCTGCATCCTTCCTACTGATGTGACTGGCAATGTGGGACTGGAGTTAGAGGACAATGAGATTAGTTTCAAGCACTTTTAAGGAGCATGTAAACTGTTTCTTTATAAGAGGATATGATTGTTAACATCAATCTCAGAATAAATGATGTAGACCCTTCAAAAAGCACAAGATTTGAATTAACAAGTAAAACTCTAGTACGAATCAGAAAACACACACTAGCAAAAAATAATGACTTATGGTAAACATAACTTATCCTAGCTGGGTTTCCAAAACCCAGACTAGAACTTGGGAAGAAGTGAGAATTAAGTCCCTTCTGGTTCTGGTACCTGCTGGATGCTGAAACCTCTCTCCAACACCCCTGAGCCCTGCCTTCATCCTCTGTAAGAGAGACATTTAAATTTTGTGTAAAAGGCATGTGTTGAGAACTAGAAATAAAACAATTAAATGGCCATCTATCATTAAAGAAATTATAGATCACAGAGATAAACATAAATTCAAACATAAATTTAATAAATATTAAGTCGAATCTTGTTGTCGGCATTGGAATACATGGGGCGACAAAATGAAGGTCTTATGAAGCTCATAAATAAATGCAATACAGGATGAGCAATGGGAAAGGCTCCAGAAGACCAGAGGATGGGCCCTGAAATGAGACTGGGAGCTGGAGATAGCCAGGCCATTTCTTCCTTTAATATATTGTACCGTGCCTGAGTGCCTCATATATGTCCAAAATTCTGCCAAGTACCAGTGATACAGTGAGGAGTAAGAAAGCCCCTGTTTCTGCCTTCTGGAATTTAAATTCTAGTTGAGAATACAGACAATTCAACAAGCAATTAAAACAAAGTACAATCACAATTAACTTTAGTTCTCATGTAAGAAGTCATGATTATGATAATTAAATTACATGACAAAATGCCTAGCACAGAGTTGGCACTCAAAAAATGCTTGTTATTTTTACAAACTAAACAGTTTACTTGTATGCAGAGAGAAGTTATAAACAATAGTACGTTGTAATGATTTCAGGAGCAAAGAAGGTTAACACAGGAAGTTTTGATGGATCATATAACCTTGAATTAAGTACAAGGTCCTTGTTCCCCATCTCTGTGGACTCCTATTTGTCCAGCCCAGACTAATTTTTCTCTCCTAATTTCACTGTCTAGGAGAGCTCATTAAGAGATTTACCTGATCAGACTAAATGTTTCTTTCCTTAATCCATCTCATTACACTTCCAACACCTCTGGTACTGGCCTAAACATTTGAATTTCATAGCTCCATTAATGCAAATAGAATCTCATCAAGGTCTAAAGATTCCTAGGAGAGCCGGCATTGAATGTGTTCATTTGAATGCATAAGATAGCAGCATCCCCTTGCATATTTCCCTTGTTTACAATGATTCCTTCGGTCAGAGGTGAGATCATCAGTGCTATGCAAAGCAAATGAATACATTTCAGATTCTCTAAGTGCCTGAATGAACCCAGATCCCTTTATTCAACTTCAGACACATCCAATAAAGTGTTCGTGATAAGACGAAGTAGGCATTGAGCAGCGACCCGTACAGAATTATTAACATTCAAAAGCAATTGATACTTATGACAAAATGAAGAAGAACCATGAAAGACAAAAAAAGAAGGAGAGGTCACTGTCAAAGTATGCAACCAGTAAGAAACCGCTGCTGCTCTCTCAGAGGACCAGGAGAAAACCTGACTGGAAGAGCAAATGTGAATTTGAATCCTTATCTCAGTTCTACCAGCTAAGAGACCTTGATGAAGTCAATAAACTGTCTTTGCCTACCTTCTCCATCTGAAAACGGGGATAATAATCTTCACCTCAGAGCTG
Organism: Hylobates moloch; assembly: GCF_009828535.3. Lineage (NCBI taxonomy): Eukaryota > Metazoa > Chordata > Mammalia > Primates > Hylobatidae > Hylobates > Hylobates moloch. The sequence goes on from NW_026652276.1 coordinate 117,943,694, forward strand.
CACTGAGGACTCAGACAACAGCAGAATAGAGGAATGATTTACATAGTGCTTGGAAAATAGGTAATGTACAAAGAACCAGAGATACAATAGGGATTAATTTCTTCAAAAGTCTATGTATATACACTTAAACACTCACACAAACACACATGAGGAATCAGGAAACAGTTGATTTCTTTCTTATTCAAACTAAAATAAGAGATTTTCTAAAGGCTAAAAAACGCCCAACTCATTATTTGGCTGTTATAAGCTTGATATCAGAATTTAAAAAGGATAGTACAAGAGAACATAATTAGAAATCACTCTCATTAAGGAAAATAAGCAATATTATATAAAAATACCTAGAAATTATTTTCCACAGGGTACTAAGAATGCATAATGACCAAGTAGGACTTTTCTGAAAAACACAAAGATGTTGCAACCTCAAAAATCCATTTTTTTCTTTGCTTTTCTTTTCTTTTTTCTTTCTTTTTTTTTTTTTTTTGAGACGGTCTCACTCTGTTGCCCAGGCTGGAGAGCAGTAGCACGATCTTGGCTCACTGCAATCACCACCTCCTGGGTTCAAGAAATTCTCCTGCCTCCGCCTCCCAAGTAGCTGGGATTACAAGCATGTGCCAACATACCTGGCTAATTTTTGTATTTTTAGTAGAGACGGGGTTTCACCATTTGAGCCAGGGTGGTCTTGAACTCCTGATCTTAAGTGATCCGCCCACCTCTGCCTCCCAGAGTTCTGTGATTATAGGCATGAGCAACTACGCCTGGCCAGAAATCAATTTTAATAATTTAAAATAATTTTAATAATTAAAATAGTAAATCAATTTTCATAGAACAATGAAAAAAATGACCATTTTGAAATAGTAAAATTGAATATTTATGATTAAAAATACACTTAGCAAGCTGGAATAAAAGGAATTTTCATACTCTGATAAACAATAGCTTACAGCAATCCAGAGCAAACATGATAACTAATGCAGAAACAAAACAAGAAACAAAAACAAATTACCACATCCTTTTAACACTGTACTGAAGATCCTAGCCAGTGCAACAAGAAAAATTTCTTTAAAAATTAGGAAAAATGAAATAAATAAAAGTCTCTGTTCAAATAATATATTGCAAATAGTATGGCATTTCCAATAGCGTCAGTAATGATTCTATTAAAACTTTTTTATTACAAAATAAAACTGTGAGGAGTGACATCAGCAATATGGCTGGCTAGAGGTGTGTAATGTTCACCTCTACAACAACAAAAAAGGACCAGAACAACAACAACAACAATAAACTACATTTCAACTAGAGTGCCTAAAGAAGACACTGGAATACAGCAAAGGATGACAGAAACCCTGTGAAGCATGGAAACTAGGGTGGCCCCATAAAGAGAGGAGTGATGTTTTCTGCCTCTGCAAAACCATATTCCCAGCCAGCATCAGCTCAAAGCCAGCAGGGACTTCTCATTGTGGGAGAAAGGTAAGCAAGGGATTCCCAGAAGCCCCCTTTAGCACTACAGACTCCTGCAGTCCTTGCTACAGGAGAGTTCAAAATTCTCACAGGCCCTGAGTCTAGTTTACAGGGTTTACAGGTCTGCCTGGAGTCCACATGGCTGCATTGCTCTAAAGAAGGAACCCACGTGAACCAAGCTGCTTCAGAATAGCACTTCATGGACCAAACTGCTTCAAAACAGCACCATCTTGAGATGGAAGTCACTACAAGACTGCATTCTGCTCCAGGGGCCATCTGGAGGCAGGATGGGCCCTGCTGTTACTCCACCATGCTCACACAACTGGCTGCCACACCACAAACCTGGCTACTCAAAGCCTAGACATAGCAGACCAGCCATGTCACTAGCACCCAAGCCCAAGTGGATCTCTGCAACCCAAAGAACAGGAAATTCTTCACAGCAGGGAGGCTGCCCCTGTGACTAGCAGAATCACCATATTGTGTACCTCCTTAGGAACTGAGGCCTCCTCAGTGACCTCACTCCCAATACTGCCAACCCTGCAACTGGCAGAACCACTGTGCTTTGTGCTTGCCCTCCAAGGCCTGAGGACCAGCTCACCCAGCAGCACCACAACCAGCAAAGTGATGCCACTGGCTCCACAAATACTTGCAGCCTAAGCCACTAAGGCACTCAGAGAGACTGCTGGCACTGATTATAGCTGAAGAAATTACGTGAAGACTACAATAATGCACCTACCTAGAATCAAAGCCAAAGTATACTACCCAACCAACATTCGAGGACCCATCTACAGAAAAAAAGTCTTTCCTTAACAAAAGCTACTTCACAAAATTGGAAGAGTCAACTGTCCCACCAAGATGCAAAGATATCAGTATAAGAACACAAGAAACATGAAAAAGCATGACACCTTCAAAGGAAAACAATAATTGTCCAGTAACAGACCCTCTCAAAAAAGGAAATCTGTGAAATGCCTGACAAGAAATGAAAAATAATGCTCTTAAGAAAATTCAATGAAATATAATACATATAAAAAGCTCAAAAAATCAGAAAAGCAACTCGTGACTTTTAATAAGAAATTTGACAAAGATAAATATTACAAAAAATAAACCAAACAAAAATCTTGGGGCTGAAGAATTCAGTGAATGGAATTAAAAAATATAACTGAGTGTTTCAACAACAGACTAGATCAAGGAAAATGAAGAATTTTTGAACTTGAAGTTTTTTTGTTGTTTTTTTTTTCATTTCAGATGGAGTTTCCCTCTTGTCGCCCAGGATGTAGTGCAACGGCGTGATTTTGGCTCACTGTAACCTCCACCTCCCAGGTTCAAGTGATTCTCCTGCCTTAGCATCCAGAGTAGCTGGGATTATAGGCGCCCGCCACCACACCCGTTAATTTTTTTATTTTTAGTAGAGACAGGGTTTCACCATATTGGCCAAGCTGGTCCTCCTGACCTCAGGTGATCCGCCCACCTTGGCCTCCCAAAGTGCTGGGATTACAGGCGTGAGCCACCACACCCGGCTAGGTCTTAGGAAATAACTTAATCAGACAAGAAATAAGAAAAAAAAATAAAGAAAGTCTATGGGACTGATGGGGCACCATAAAGTAAACAAATGTTTGCATTATGGGACTATTAGAAAGAGAAAAAGCAAGAAAAAAAAACATATATGACAAACACATAGTAAATATTATACTGATCAGAGAAAAACAGAAAGCTTTTGTTCTAAGATCTGGAACAAGACAAGGATGCTCACTATTACCATTTCCACTCAACATAGTACTGGAAGTTCTAGCCAGATAGATCTGGTAAGAGAAAGAAATAAAAGCCTTCCAGATAGAAAAAGAGAAGTCAAATTGTCTCTCTTTGCAGATGACATGATTATATACATAGAAAACCCTAAGGACTACAGACACACACACACACACACACACAAACTATTAGTACTAATAAACAAATTCTGTAAAGTTGCAGGATACAAAATAAACATACAAAAATCAGTAGTATTTCTATATGCCAATAGCAAGCTGTTTGAAAAAGACATCAAGAAAGCAATTCCAGTTACAATAGCTACAAATGATAAAATACTGAGGAATAAATTTAGCTGAGAAGGTAAAAGATCTTCACAATAAAAGCTATAAAATGTTGATAAAATAAATTGAAGAGGACACAAATAAATGGAATGATATTTACGTTTGTGGACTGAAAGAATTAATATTGTTTAAATGTTCACATTACACAAAGGAATTGACAGATTGAATGCAATCCGTATGAAAATATCAATGACATTCTTCACAGAAATAGAAGAAGACGATCCTAAAATATATTTGGAAACTGAAACATTCCTGAAAGCCAAAGCAATCTTCAGCAAAAAGAACAAAGCTAGAAGCATCACACTACCAGACCTCAAAACTTATGACAAAGATGTAGTAAACAAAATAACATGGTATTAGCATAAAAGTAGACACATAGGCCAATGGTACATAATAAAAACCCAGAAATAAATCCATGCGCTTACACTCAGTTGTTTTTTACAAAGGCACCAAGAACGCATATTGAGGGAAAAAAAATAGTCTCTTCAATAAAGGGTGCTGGAAAACCTATATATCCATGTGCAAAAAAACAACTAGATACCTATCTCTCACCATACACAAAAATGAATTCAAAATGGATTAAAAATGTAAATGTAAGCCTCAAAATTATAAAACTACTAAAAGAAAACATAGGGGAGGCCAGGCATGGTGGTTCACACCTGCAATCCCAGCACTTTGGGAGGCTGAGGCAGGTGGATCATCTGAGGTCAGGAGTTCAAGATCAGCCTGATCAACATGGTGAAACTCCCTCTATACTAAAAATATGAAAATTAGCCAGGCGTGGTGGCACATACCTGTAATCCCAGCTACTTGGGAGGCTGAGGCAGGAGAATTGCTTGAACCCGGGAGGTGGAGGTTGCAGTGAGCTGAGATTGTGCCACTGCACTCCAGTCTAGGTGACAGAGTGAGACTCCATCTCAGAAAAAAAAAAAAAGAAAAAGAAAGAAAAGGAAAAGAAAACATAGGGGAAATGCTTCCTAACATTGATCTGTGCATGAATCATTTGGATAGGAACTCAAAAGCACGAGCAACAAAAGCAAATACAGACAAATGAATTACATCAAACTAAAGTGCTTTTTTACAACAAAGGAAGTAACAAAGTGAAAAGACAACCTACAGCTTAGGAGGAAATATTTGCAAACAGTGCATCTGACAAGGGGTCAATATCCAGAATAATAAGGCACTCAAACAATGCAATAACAAAAAAGCAATAACCCAATTAAAACATGGGCAAAGGATTGAAATAGATTTTTCTCAAAATAAGACATACAAAGAGGAAGAGACAGAGCAAGAGGACCAAATAGAAGCCTCCACCAATCATCCTCACCACAAGAATACCAAATTTGACAACTATCTACACACAAAAAAAGCACCTTCATAAGAACTAAAAACCAGGCCAGGCGCAGTGGCTCATGCCTGTAATCCCAGCAATTTGGGAGGCCGAGGCAGGTGGATCACGAGGTCAGGAGATCGAGACCATCCTGGCTAACACAGTGAAACCACGTCTCTACTAAAAAAATACAAAAAAAATTAGCTGGGCTCGGTGGCGGGCACCTGTAGTCCCAGCTACTTGGGAGCCTGAGGCAGGAAAATGGCATGAACCCAGGAGGCGGAGCTTGCAGTGAACCGAGATAGCGCCACTGCACTCCGGCCTGGGCAAAAGAGCAAGATTCTGTCTCAAAAAAAAAAAGAACTAAAAACCAGGTAAGCAATCACAGAACGTGGTTTTAACCTTGTATCACTAAAAGAGGCACTGAAGAGGGTAGGAAACAGTCTTGCATTGCTGACACCACCCCTCCCTCATCCCCCAACAGGGGCTACATGGTACATAGAGAGAATCTGTGAAATTGGGGGAGGGAGAGTGCAGCAATTGTGTGACATTGCATTGGAATGCAGTGCTGCAAACAGCAGGCAAAACACAGCCAACACCCATGGAGGAAGCATTTAGACCAGCCTTAGCTAGAGGAGAATCACCCATCCCAGTGGTTGGAACTTTAGTTTCAGCAAGCCTTCCCACTTTGGACTAATGTACTTTGGGATCCTAAATAAACTTGAAAGGCAGTCTAAGCCAAAAGGACTGCAAATCCTAAGCAAGTTCTGGTGCTGTGCTGAACTTGCAACCAGTGGACATGGGGAGCACATGACCTAGTGAAACACTAGCCAGGGTGGCTAAGGGAGCGACCTCCCCCAAGCCCAAGCAACACATCTCACAGCTCCTAAAGAGGCTCATTCCTTCTGATTGAGGGGAGGAAAGGAGAAAGAAGAGAATACTTTGTTTTGCAAAGTAAATACTATTTGAGCCACAGTAGGATAGGGTACCAGGCAGATTCATGGAGCCCCCTTTCCAGGCTCTAACACCCAGATGACATTTCTAGACACACTCTGGGCTGGAAGGGAACCTGCTGCCTTGAAGGGAAGGACTTAGCACTGGCGAATTCATCACCTGCTGACTAAAGAGCCCTTGGGCCTTGAGTAATCCACAGCAGTATCCCGGTAGTACATGCTATGGGCCTTGGGTAAGACTCTGGGACATGCTGGCTTAGGTTGTGACCCAGCATATTCACAACTGTGATGGCTATGAGGAGAGACCCCTTCTATTTGAAAAAAGGAGAGGGAAAATAAAGGGGACTTTGTCTTGCAGCTTAGGTACCAGCTCAGCCACATTGTAGAAGAGTACCAAGCAGGCTCTTAGGGTCTCCAATTCCAGGCCTTGGCTCTTGGACAGCATTTCTTGACCTACCCTGGGCCATAAGGGAGCCCACTTTCCTGAATAATAAAAATCCAGGCCTGGCAGCATTCACAAGCTGACTGAAGAGACTTTGAGCCTTAAGTGAACAGCAGCGGCAGTCTGACAGTACTCTTCCTAGGCCTGTGGTGGTGGTGGCCATGGGGAAAGGCCCCTCTGCCTGTGTAAAGGGGAGGGAAGAGTGGGAAGGACTGTGTCTCATGGTTTGAGTGCCAACTCAGCCTCTGCCAATCTAGATTCTAAGGTTTCTAAGGTAGATTTCTAAGGTTTTTGACTCTAGTACCTGGCTCCCAGGTGGCATCTCCTAACCCACCTGGGGTCCGGGGGAATTCACCACCCTAAATGGAAGGAAGCAAACATGGCTGGCTTTACCACCTGCTTAAGATCTTGTAGAGCCCCAAGGTCTTGAGTAAACATAGGTGGTAGCCAGGTAGTGATTTTAACATACCTTGAGCAAGACCCAGTGCTGTGCTGGCTTAGACCTGACCCAGTGCAATTCCAGTGATGGTGGCCACAGAGGTTCTTGTGTTGTCTTACCCTAAGCTCCAGGTGGCTCAGCACAGAAAGAGAGACTTCATTTGTTTGGGATAAAGTAAAGGAAGAGAACAGGCAGAGACTGGTAATCCAGAAAATTTTTCTAGAGCTTATCTGAGATCACCAATGTAGTACCTCTGTGAATCTGCAAGATTCACAGCATGACTGGGTCTTGCATGCCCCTTAATGCAGATATGGCTTAGATCACAGCACCCAAGTCCTTTCAAACACTGGAAAGCCTTTCAAACAAGGACAGGTGCAAATAAGCCCAGACTGTGACGACTACAATAAATACCTAATTCGTCAATGCCCAGACACTGGCAAATATCAACAAGCACCAGTACCATCCAGGAAACCATGACCTTACCAAAAGAGCTAAGTAAGGCACCAGGAACCAATACTGGAGAAAGAGAGAGAGATATGTGATTGTCAGACAGAGAATTCAAAATGGTTATGTTAAGGAAACTCAAACAAGTTCAAGATAACACAGAGAAAGAGTTCTGAATTCTAGCAGATAAATTTAACAAAGAGATTGGAACAATTAAAAAGAATCAAACAGAAGTTCTGGAGTTAAAGAATGCAATTGGCATACTGAAAAATCTTTTGAAAGCAGAGTCTTTAAAAATTGGAGTCTTTTAAAAGCAGAATTGATTAAGCAGCAGAAAGAATTAGTGAGTTTGAAGACAGGCTATTAGAAAATACACAGTCAAGAGGAGACAAAAGAAAAAATAAAATAAAATGAAGGACACCTACAAGGTCTAGAAAATAGCCTCAAAATGGCAAATCTAAAAGGTTTTGGCCTGTAGGAGGAGGTAGAGAGAGAGATAGGGGTAGAAAGTTTTTTCAAAGGGATAATAACAAAGAACTTTCCAAACCTAAAGAAAGATATCAATCCAAGTACAAGAAGGTTATAGAACACTAAGCAGATTGAAGCCAAAGAAGACTACCTCAAGGCATTTAATAATCAAACTCCCAAAGGCCAAAGATAAAGAAAGCATTCTAAAAGCAGTAAGAGAGAAGAAACAAATAACATTCAATGGAACTACAATATGTTTAGAAGCAGACTTTTCAGTGGAAACCTTACAGACCAGAAGAGTGGCATAACATATTTAAAGTGCTGAAGGAAAAACCTTGTACCCTAGGATAGTATATCTGGTGAAAATATCCTTCAAACATGAAGGAGAAATGAAGACTTTTTAGGCAAACAAAAGCTGAAGAATTTCATCAACACTGAACCTGACCCACAAGAAATGTTAAAGGGAGTACTTCAGTCAAAAAGAAAAGAAACTTAATGAGCTATAAGAAATCATCTGAAAGTATAAAAGTCACTGGTAATAGTGAGTACACAGAAGAACACAGAATATCATAACACTGTGAGTGTGGTGTGTAAACTGCTATTATCTCATGTAGGAAGACTAAAAGATGAACCACTCAAAAGTAGTAACTACAACAATTTTTGACGACATAGTACAATAAGACATAAAGAGAAACAACAAAAAGTTAAAAAGCAGTGGGATAAAGTGGAGGTGTAGAGTTTTCATTAGTTTTTTTTTTTTTTTGCTGTTTTTTAGTTTGTTTATGCAAACAGTGTTAACTTGTTGTCAGCTTAAAATAATGGGTTATGGGATAATATTTGCAAGCCACATGGTAATCTCAAATCAAAAAACCTACAATAGGCACACACACACAAAAAAAGTGAGAAATTAAATTTTACCATTGGAGAAAATCACCTTCAGTAAGATAGAAAGGAAGGAAAGAAGAAAAAAAAAATCTTAAAACAACCAGAAAACAAATTTAAAAATGGCAGGAGTAAGTCCTTATCAATTATAACATTGAATGTAAGTGTACTAAACTATCCATTCAAAAGACATAGACTGGCTGAATAAATTTAAAAACCAAGACCCAGTAATGTGTTGCATACAAAAAAACACACTTTACCTACGAAGACACATGTAGACTGAAAATAAAGGAATGACAAAAGATATTCCATTCAAATAGAAACCAAAAAAGAGTAGAAGTAACTATACTTACATAAAAAAATAGATTTTAAGACAAAATCTACGAAAAGAGACAAAGTCATTATGTAATGATACAAGGGTCAATTCAGCAGGACGATATAACAATTTAAATCTATATGCACCCAACATTGGAGCACTCAGATATATGAAGCAAATATTATTAGACCCGAAAAGAGAGATAGACCCTAATACAATAATAGCTGACAACTTCAATATCCCACTTTCTACATTAGACAGATCTTCCAGACAGAAAATCAACAAAGAAGCTTTGGATTTAGGCTTTACTATAGACCAAATGGATCTAATAGATAGTTACAGAACATTTCATCCAACAGCTGCAAACTATACATTCTTCTCCTTAGCACATAGATCATTCTCAAAGATAGACCATATGTTAGGCTCAAAAGCAAGTCTTAAAACATCAAAAAGATCGAAATAATATCAAGTAACTTTTATGACCACAACAGAATGAAACTAGAAATCAGTAACAAGAGGAATTTTGGAAACTACACAAGCAGATAGAAATCAAATAATATGTTCATGAATGACTAGTGGATCAATGAAGAGATTAAGAAGGAAATAGAAAAATTTCTTGAAACAAACAATAATAAACAACGTACCAAAATCTATGGGATTCAGCAAAAGCAGTACTAACAGGGAAGTTCATAGCTGTAAGTGCCTACATCAAAAAATAAGAAAAACTTCAAATGAACAACATAATGATGCATCTAAAAGAATTTGACAAGCAAGAGAAAACCAAATTCAAAATTAGTAGAAAACAATAAAGATAAGAGCAGAAATAAATGAAATTGAAAAAAGAAATCAATATAAAAGACCAGTGAAATAAAAAGTTTGATTTTTAAAAGATAAATAAAATGGACAAATCTTTAGCCAGACTAAGCTAAATGGGATATCTAATTTACCCTGATTATTATATATGTTTATTATGTATTATGTATTATATTTATTATATGTATTACATATATTTATAGGATATATGGGATATATTTATATCAATGTAATTATTATACATTTTATAATTATGCATTGTATACCTGTATCAAAATGTCATATCCATATATCCTATAAATATATATACCTACTATGTACCTACAGAAATTAAAAATTTTTTAAATTATAAATAAAATCAGTTAAATTAACTTTAAATATTTAAGGAAAGAAGATATACAAACAGCCAACAGGTACATGAAAAAATATTCATCACTAATCGTTAGAGAAATGAAAATCAAAACCACAATTAGAATGGTTATTACTAAAAAGATAAAAAAAAATTTGGGAGGCTAATGTGGGCAGATGACTTGAAGTCAGGAGTTCGAGACCAACCTGGTCAATATGGTGAAATCCCATCTCCATATTTATACAAAAATTAGGTGGGTGTGGTGGCACATGCCTGTAATCCCAGTTACTCAGGAGGCTGAGTCAGGAGAATTGCTTGAACATGGAAGGCAGAGGTTGCAGTGAGCAGAGATTGAGCCACTGCTCTCCAGCTTGGGCAACAGAGCAAGGCTCCATCTCAAAAAATAATAATAATAATAATAAAGATAAAAATAAAAAGACAAAAAGTAAACATTGGCACGGATGTGGAAAAATGGATAACCTTACACACTGTTGGTAGCAATGTAAATTAGTACTGCCAGGCCATCATAAAAAACAGTCTGAACATTTCTCAAAATATTAAAAATAGATTTATTACATGATTCACAATTTCACTGCTGATCATTTATCTAAAGAAAATGAAATTGGTATGTAAAGAAAGATGTCTGCACTCTCATATTTACCACAGCACGATTAACAATAGCCAAGATGTGGAGTCAACCTAATTGTCCATCACTGGACAAATGGATAAAGAAAATGCATTATGTATACACAAGGGAATACTACTCGGCCATAAAAGAGACTAAAATTCTGTCATTTGTGGCAACATGAATGAACCTGGAGAACATTAAGCTAAGTGAAATAAGCCAGGCACAGAAAAACAAAAACCACATGATCTCCCTCACTTGTGGAATCTATAAAAGCTAATCTCATAGAAGTACAGAGTAGAATACTGGTTACCAGAGACCTGGGAGTGTAGCGGGAAGCAGAGGATGGAGAAAGATTGATCAATGAGTACAAAATTACAGTTACATGCGATGAATAAGTTCTGATGTTCTGTATTACTGTAGGGTAACTATAGTAAACAATATTACAGTGTATATTTCAAAATATCTAGAAGAGGGGATTCTGAATGTTCTTGCTACAAATAAATAATAAATGTTTGAGGTGATGAATATGCTAAATATAATAATTTGATCATTACACAATGTATACATGTATCAAAACATCATTGTGTACTCCACAAATTTGTACAATTATTATGTGTCAATTAAAAACAACATTTATTTAATAAATAAAATATCCTTGGATATAAGATTTACATAAAAATAGCAGCAGTATCCCTGTACAGAAAACAATAATTAAACATAACAAAATTGTAAAATACCAATAATTTCACAATAGCATAATTCATTTGGAATAAATGTTTTTAAAAATGTTTAGATATTTCATTTTTAAAATTGCAAATCATTTTTGAATAAAAAATAAAAACCTGTATAAATGTAGATACATCTTTATAGCCATCAATATAATTATAGAGACAGTCATAGATACAGACATAGACACACATAGAATAGAGGTGGGCACAGATATAGACAGATATTGATATAGATATTATTAGTGAAAACACTGAATATAATGAAGAAATAAAATATTTCCCCAATTTATCTATAAATTAATTGCAATTGTGGTCATAATCCAATGAAGTAATTTTTGGAATTTGACCAGCTGAAATTTATAAGGAGTAAAGAGCCAGGATTATTGAGACAATTTAGAAGAATAAGCATAAGGAAGTAGTATTTTTCTTAGAAGACATTGTCTTAGCCTGTTTGTGTTGCTATAACAAAATACCTTAGACTAGATAATTTATAAACAAAATTTTACATTCTGACAGTTCTGGAGGCTGTGAAGTCCAAGATCAAGGAGCCAACAGATTTGGTGTCTAATGAGTGTTTCCTGCTTCAAAGATGGTGCCTTGTTGCTGCATCCTCCCATGGCAGAAAGCAGAAGGACCAAAGGCCTATCTGGTTCTCTCCAGCCTTTTTATAAGGCACTAATCCCATTCAAGACTGGGGACCTCTAATCACTTCCTAAAAGCCCCACAGTTTAATACTGTTGCATTGGGGATTAAGTTTCATCATGAATTTTGAAAACATTCAAATATTCAAACTGTAAGGAGAAAAAAATGAAAAATATCTTTAAGACTTCAAGTACATAAAGATTTCTTAAACAAGACACAGAAAATACAAACCATTTTTTTTAAATGGTAAATGTGACTATTTTAAATTTTAAAACTTCTGTTTAGCAAAAGACAAATTTGAGCAGTTTTTAAAAGCCACAAACAGGTTTAAAAAATGTTTAGATATATATAAGCGGAATAACTAGTATGATGGATAGATAAATCACTATATAAAAATTATATCAAAAAGAAAAACTGAGTAAAAAATTGAACAAATGATATTAATATATAATAAAAAAAGAAGAGTGCCAAATAGTAAATAAATATGAAAAGACATTCAAATTCAGGCAATGTAAACTGAAAGAATAAGATACTATTTCAGCCAGGCACAGTGACTCATGCCTGTAATCCCAGCATTTTGGGAGCCTGAGGTGGGCAGATCCCCTGAGGTCAGGAGTTTGAGACCAGCCTGGCCAACATGACGAAACCCCGTCTCTACTAAAAATACAAAAATTAGCCAGGAGTGGTGGCGTGGGCCTGTAATGCCAGCTGCTGGAGAGGCTGAGGCAGGGAGAATTACTTGAACACAGGAGGCACAGGTTGCAGTGAGCCAGGATCACACCACTGTACTCCAGCCTGGGCAACAGAGCAAGACTCCATCTCAAAAAAAGAAAAAAGAAGGTACTATTTCACACCCAGTGAATTTGGCAAAAATTTTAAAAGTCTTGTAGCATGTGGAGAGAATGTGGAGAAACAATACTGGTGGAATTGTACATTGCCGTGATTATTCTGAGCCAATTTTGAGTGATCTAACAAAGTTGAATATGCATAGGACTTTTACTTTATCATACCACTTCTGATGCTTCTGACACTAAAATAACTTTCACTGATATGCATAAGGCAATATAAAGAATGATATGTAGCCTTTAAAAAATAGAAATAATCCAAATATCTCTCAATAAGGGACTGGATAAATTCATCTTTGTCCATTCATACAATAAAATACTATACAGAAATTACACTGAATAAAATAGAGCTATGGTTACCAACATGCATAAATCACAAAAACATAATGAGCAAAAAAAGAACAAGTTGCAGAAGCATATGTACAATATGCGTATTATTCATCCTGGAAAATATGTAAAACTATAATGTATATTGTTCATGGATACATACATATGAAGCAATGCAATATATATGCGCATCAGAAAGTTTGCCTCTGCTATGGCCAATTAGCTCCTATTGGAGAAAAATGTTCTGATGATAACAGCCATATAATCTTTGAAAAAATATTTAAAAACAACTAACTAGAGGGACTAGATATTAAACAAAAGCAGGCAGAAACTAGAGAAGAGTAGACACTTGAAAAAAAATGGAAAGGAAAAGGGTCATTGCTTTTGTTTTTAGAGTTTTTAGCCTCAGGTAGGCTCAAGACTATGCCATGAAATGTGGCTAACTCTCCAAAGGAAGGAAAAGCTATAGTCTTGCTAGCTAAACGAACCACAGGGTATGGTTTCAGGCAACTATAGCTAATAGAAAAAATGAGGGTGGAAATCTCAGAAAAGAAAAATCAAGAGAGGGAAAACCTTATATTTAACAACTATTTGAATGAATGCTGATATGGTTTGGATCTGTGTTCCCAACAAATCTCATGTTGAATTGTAATCCCCAGGGTTAAAGGTAGGGCCTGGTGGGAGGTGATGGGATCATGGTGGTGGAATTCTCATGAATGGGTTAGCACCATCCCCTCGGTGCAATTCTCTTGATAGTGACTGGGTATGATATCCAGTTGCTTAAAATTGTGTAGCGCCTCCCCACGCTCTCTCTCCCTCCTGTTCCAGCCATGTGAAGTGCCTGTTCCTGCTTTGCCTTCTGCCTTGATTGAAAGTTTCCTGAGGCCTCCCCGGAAGCTGAGCAGATGCCAGCATCATACTTCCTGCACAGCCTGTGAACCATGAGCCCATTAAACCTCTTTTGTTTACAAATTGCCCAGCCTCAGGTATTTCTTTATAGCAATGTGAGAACGGACTAATACAACTGCTGACTTCTCCTCAGAGAAATCATGAAAGTCAAAAGACAGTGCAACAACTCTTTTAAAGAGCTGATGTTAGCAACCAAAGGGGGATATCATGAGGGCTTAGACTGAATTTGGAATAAAACCCAAAGCAAATCTGATCCTGTAAGTGGATCAAATATTCTTTTTCTAAAGAATATAACACTGAGGGTCTCTCACTTCTTCTGCTAGTATTACATGGTCAAGGAAAAACTAACAAACACTCAAACAAAACAAAAAGGAAGGACAAAATCAAACACAAATGTCTACTTTTATTTTAAAAAAGGGTAGAGATTAGGAAGATATAAGAACAAGTAAAAAATGACAGATTGGGAATATTGATTAAAAGGAGAATCTACACTACAGAAGGAGAGAAATGTACTGTCATCACTAATGAAAGTAAATGAGTTCTTAGTAAACTAAGGAGAAAAAAAATGCATGCCAGCCAGAATTCTATGTGAAGTGGAAAAAAAAAAAAAAGAGAGAGACTGACAAATGGATAGAGGGTGGATGGATGATAAAGGTAGTGGAGTGAAATGTTAATTGAGGAAAACAGGTGCGGGACAAAAAATGTGTACTTCTAACTTTTCTATATGCTTGAATTTCTTCATAATAGAATTTTTAAAATAAAACAATGATAGAAATAGAGATAGAAATTCTACAGGGTTTACACTCTGACTACATAAATAAAAGCAGCAAGAACAAAACTGCTTTTACAGTATTGTGGAGATTGTCTATAGGACTTCCCAGGGATTCCCTTCCCAGAGTGACTTTATTCTTAGCCCAATAAAAATATTCTTGTCCATTGTCCCTAAGTGTGTTTTAAGCATTATGCACACCTGTGGTATGGCTAAATTTTCAAACTGAATGCTATTTTGTTCCAGTAATTACCTCTCCATGTTTCTGACCCTTTGGTGACTTAGCCTAGTCAAGGTCACCATCTGGAGCTGAGAAAAGAACCTGCCACATAGGAAGCTGCAAGCAAATAACAAGTGAATAAGAGAGTGAGAGCAAGAATGATGATTTAACCATTCTACCATGGAAATCAGGAGGCAGAGAAAGGATTGCAACACGGAGTTAAATATAGTGCTCAAATCATAAGAATCACACGAAACCAACTTTCTTTTTTGGCCACAGACCTCAGTAATTATAGATCCTATAATGGAGACAGTGGTATCTCAGGGACCTAAAAGCTACAATGCTCTTCATTGATCTGCACCTCCCTAGGTTTACGTAATTTCTCTTCTCTCTTGGTTTATTGTTTTTCCTTGCACACTTCTGATCCTTCCCTTAGCTCTTCCTAGGAATTCTCTTCTCCTCCACTTTCTCCCTAACATTTCTTATGCGCCCATCATCCACCTCCCCTCTCCCTTCTCCTCTCTCCTCTGCCTAGTACACTGTCTTCCCTCACCCTCCTTTTAACCTCCTCTGTTATGCATCCTCTCCTTTTCACCTTACTCATGAAATAATAATGAGAATGACAAACTGAAAATAGTGAATGTCTCTAAGGAATTCACAATTCTGCCGAGTACACAGATATACAAGCAGGTTTGAAATACTGATGACTGAACCTTCATGTGAGCTTAACAGAAACCGTCTATTAACCAAACCCAGAGAAAGGACAGGAGCCCGCAAGGTAATTTTTAATTGCAGGTACTTTATCAAACTCCTTTTTTGAGATGACTCATTCTATGCCAGAGGGAATTAAATGAACAAGGAAGGCAAAGCACAGTCACACATTAACCCCAGATTTGTTTCAGAAAAACTAGTCAGAGCTGTACATTTATAATCTGCTGGTGCCAATGCTAACCATGAATGGGTGGCTGCCCAGTCTCTGGGGCCCAAACTAAACAAACAAAAAGTAAGGATGCACTTAATATGAAGCACGCTATGAGCCTGGTGGGAAATGTGATGTCTTCTAGATATTGCTCACGTTGTATGTGGGAATCTGGACTATAGGGAGAGTCAACTACAAACCTCAACCACAGGTTTCCCTAATGTAAAATGCGTATTCCTGTATCTGCAAGGATTTCTATCCCAGTCAATGTGAACTGATGGGTATTGCTTTGAGAGAGATGATTAGAAGTTGAAGGGTGTGTTAGTGTGAACCTCAATGCTAGCCGCCACCACCACCATTACCAAGGAGGAGGTGGTAACTTGGAAGACAATGTAGAAAAGTGGTTAAGAACAAAGACAATAGGGACAGGAGAAAAGCCAAATTTAGGGGGAGTGCTGCCTTATCCTTTAGCAGCCAGATAATCTCAGGCTACTTGCTCTGTTTGTTCATTCATTTATTTTTAGCAAAGGTGTACATATACATGTGTATGTGTATATGAGTACATTCATATATGTGCATGTACATACATGAATATGTGTGTGCACATGCGTATGTCAAACAGGTTCCTGTCCATTATCACTGAAGACCAAAGGTAAACACTTCAATTCCTTTAACTGATTATGCTAATATTTATATTTTCTGGTATTGTTTGCAACCAAATTTCTAGGGTTTCTTTCAATGCATATGCTGCTATTTTTTTTGGTTTCTGTCTCAAATATTGTTTTTGGATTCCACTAAACGGATGAGGACTTAAATCTCTAACATTCCACCCCAGAAACGCTAACATAGCGTACCTTCCCCTAGTCCCCTAGTACAGTTATATCAGAAGCTGCAGTTAGCTCTGTATTTGTTATTCACTTCCCTGTGAGTACATCATTAGTCACAGCTGAGCCAAGAAGTATTATTACATTTATTTTCCGGGGTCAACATTGCATTTTCCCTAGAGTAAGTAATCCCCCCTCCCAAACTTCCCCCTTCTTTCTCGCCTTCTCTCTCAGGGAAGAAAGAAGTTTTTTAATGTTTGTCTACCTTTAAGGCATCCCCAAAATCTCACACATGAGGATAAGTCCCCTCTCAATACACCCAAGCACATCAAATCCTCCTGGATGTGACAAAGCTACCATCCTTGGGCTTCCTTCACCACCATACTGCGGATTTCCTTTCCATGGGGTGCCTGCTATGAAGTGAATGTTTGCGTCCTCCCTAAAATATATATGTGTCGAACCCTGACCCATCAGTGTGGCTGTATTTGAAGTAAGGAAACAGTTAATGTTTGATGAGATCATAAGGGTGAAATTCGACCCTATAGGTGCAGTGTCCATAGAAGAGGACACCAATGACAAGCCAGAGGGAGAGTCCTCACCAGGAGCTCACCCTCCTTGATTTCACTCTGAAATTTCCAACCTGGAGAACGGTGAAAAGGTAAATTGTTGTTGTGTCAGCCACTCAGTCTCAGGTACTTTGTCACAGCGGCACTGGCAGATGAATACGCCTTCCATCTATTTCTCCACAGCCTATGCCTTCCTCACTACTGCTCACACCCCTAATAATGGGGTGGAACACATTGGCTAGGAGCTTCTTGAGAAGAGGGGAAAGCCAAAATGTTGAGATTTATAGACCTGGAAATATCCTTAATCTACTCCCACACTTGGTTGAACATCAGATGGGGTATGAAACTCTAATTTTTAAGTCATTTTCCCTGAGAACATTGATTACATTTCTCATTGTTCCTAGTGTATATTTCTGCTAGTTTCCCAGGCCATTCTGGAGGAGTATGGTCTCATTTCTACTTTGACTCTGTGAAAGTAACCTGCATGTCTGTTAGTGAGAACATTAATGTGTGTGTGTCTGGAGGTTTTTACAATCATTTTGTCCCCATTATTCTGAAATTTCACCATTTGCTACTTAGTAAAGATCTATTTTTATCCACTATTTTTATCCAGAATACTCTGCTGGACATTCAAGCAGAGTATTCAACCTAGATACTCATGTATTTCAGCTTGGGAAATTTATTGAGTCATCTTTAAAATGAGTAGCTTTCTATTTTCTCTGCCCTTCCTTTTTTGGAACCTTATTATTTGGATGTTGGATCTCCGGGACTGACACTCTTATTGTTTTTATTTTTTCTTTCCTGTGTGATATCTCTGTCTTTTAGTTCTACTTTTGGGGACAAAAGTCTATCTTCAATTCTATTGTCTAATTCTTATATTTTTCGTTGTGATACATTTTAATTTCTGGAAGTTTTGTTTGGGTTCTCTGTTTTTTTAATAACCTCCTGTTCATGTGTCATAGATGGCATGTGTTCTCTTATCTGTCTGAGGATTTTAAATACTTGTTTAAGTTTTCCATTTCCTGCATGTTTTCTGTATACTCCAAATTAGGTTCATTTGTTTTGTGATGTTTGCTATTTGTCTGTTTTTTTAATTTGTCTGTCTTTCAAATTAGAGGTTTACTAAAAATATCTTGACACCTCTGGCTGTCTGCTTATATTTATGGGAGAGGGTAAAAACTTCATTCAAAGCCCCCTCTGTGAGGGGATAGCCCTCTTTATTCACCAAAGAAAGGCCTGATGTGACCGCTTTAGGAATCACCTTCCTAGCCAGCATCTACAGGATTTTCTCATTGGTTGACCAATTTTTCAGAAGATGACTTCTCTGGTCTTCTCCAGTCCTCTTCCTTATAAACCTCGATTCTAATGTTTTTCATAGTCTGGGACCATCACATTGGTCCCTGTAGATTTCCACTTGGTTCTCTGTTGTTCCAGAGCAGTAGCTCTCCCATCAGCTGTGCCTGGGGACTCTATTCCTGAATTCCTCTGATTTAGCCTTTACAGCAAAAGTCCAGTGTTCTGCCAAGGTTAGTGAGAGGCAGTTGCTGGGATCCTCAGGGTATGAGTAGGGTTCCAGGAGTTTAAACATCTATTATACATGATTCAGAAAATCATTTCAGCCCCATCTCTAGCCCTAGTCTTTCAAGTCTTTGTTTCCTCCACAGTCCTGAACTCTGGGTTGTGAAAATGGGCTAGCTTGCTGCTGGGCATCCCCCATCACTGACTCACTTTCCAATGTCTGCAAACTGCTAAGTTTATTTCCTCTCACCCTTTACTACTACCTTAAAAATGTTACTGCTAAGGCCGGGTGCAGTGGCTCACACCTGTAATCCCAGCACTTTGGGAGGCCAAGGAGGGTGGATCATCTGAGGTCAGTAGTTCGAGACCAGCCTGACCAACATGGAGAAACCCCATCTCTACTAAAACTACAAAAATTAGCCGGGCATGGTGATGCATGCCTGTAATCCCAGCCACTCGGGAGGCTGAGACAGGAGAATCTCTTGAACCCAGGAGGCAGGGGTTGCAGTTAGCCAAGATCATGCCATTGCACTCCAGCCTGCACAATAAGAGCGAAACTTCATCTCAAAAAAAAAAAATATATATATATATATATATATATATATATAACTGCTATTGCCTTCTCACCCATACTCTTCGACCATGTGAGTATACAGCATTTAAAAAGTAATTTACCATCACTGTGGTGATACTTTAGGATGAAACTGATAAACACATGGGTTCACTCTCTGTTCTGAAACCACCTCCTAGATATATGCCCTTAGTCAAGTTATTACTTTCCTGTAACTCAGTTTCCTTATTTCTAAAATGGGGATAATAATAGTATTCAACTGTGTAAGGTTATTTTGAGGATTCAGTAGATAATACCTATGAAGAGCTTGAACAGGAAATTACATAACCAGCAGCAGTACCCAGATACTACATCAAGGGACTTGCGTGAGCCTCTGAGACTTGCTGGCTTCGGGTGAGACTCAGCAGATTACCAGCTGTGGTGGCTATGGGGCAAAACTCCTTCTACTCAAGAAAAGCAGAGGGAAAAATAAAGGGGACTTTATCTTACAACTTAGGTACCAGCAGGGCCACGGGTGAGTAGAGCACCAAGTGGGCTTTTGGGGTCCTTGATTCCATGACTTGACTCTTGGATGGCATTTCTGGACCTTCCCTGGGCCAGAGGGAAGCCCACTGCCCTGAGGGGTGAGTCCCAGGCCAAGAAGCATTCACCACAAGCTGACTTAAGAGCCTTTGGGCCATAAGGGAACATCAGTGGTAGTCTGACAGTACTTCTCATGGCCTAGGGTGGTGGTGGCTATGGGGTGAGGCTCCTCTGCATTTGAAAAGGGGAGAGAAGAGTGGGAAGAACTGCATCTTATGGTTTGAGTGCCAGATTAGCTGCCGCACAATAGAACACCAAGTAGACATCTAAGGTTTTTGACTCTAGTCCCTGACTCCTAGATGGCACCTCAGGACCCAGAGCCTAGGGGACCTCACTGTCCTGAAAGGAAGGATATAGACCTGGTTGGCTTTGCCACCAGCTGATTGTACAGCCCCTGGACCTTGAGTAAGCATAAACAGTAGGCAGGGAGTGGTTACAGCAAGCCTTGGACAAGACCCAGTGCTGGCTTCAGGCCTGACCCAGCACAGTCATAGCAGTGGTGGCCACAGGTGTGCTTGTGTCACTAAAGCCACAGGTTTAGGTGGCTCAGAGCAAAGAGAGAGAAACTCTGTTTGTTTGGGAGAAAGTAAGGGAAGAGAACAAGAGTCTCTGCCAGGTAACCCGGAGAATTCTCCAGGATCTCCAAGACCATTAAGGTAGTACCTCTACAAGTCAGCAAGAACCACAGTGTTACTGGGTGTGGGGTGCCCCACTAAAGCAGATAGAACTTAGGTCACAACACTCAAGTTCTTTCAAGTATCTGGAAAACCTCCCAAGAAGGATAGGTACAAAAAGGCCCAAACTGTGAACACTATAAGAAATACCTAACTCTTCAATGCCCAGACACCAAAGAACATCTACTAGCATCAACAACATCCAGGAAAACATGACCTCTGTAAATAAATTATATAAGGCACCAGGGACCAATCCTGAAGAAACAGAGACATGGGACCTTTCAGAGAATTCAAAATCGCCATGTTAAGAAAACTCAAAAGGAATTCAAGATAACACAGAGAAGGAATTCAGAATTCTACGAGATATATTTAACAAAGAGATTGAAATAATTAAAAGGAATAAAGCAAAAATTCTGGAGCTGAAGAAGGCAATTGGCATACTAAAGAATGCATCAGATTCCTTTACTAGCAGAATTGAACAAACAGAAGAAAGAATTAATGACCTTGAAGACAGGCTATTTGAATATACACAGTAAGGAGACAAAAGAAAAAAGAATTAAAGACAATGAAGCATGCCTACAGGATCTATAAAATAGCTACAAAATGGCAAATTTAAGAGTTATTGGCCTCAAAGAGGAGACATAGAAAGAGAGGGGTAGAAAGTTTATTGAAAGGGGTAACAGAGAAATCCTCAAACCTAGAGAAAGACATCAACATCCAAGTACAAGAAGGTTATAAAACATCAGACAGATTTAAGCCAAAGAAGACTACCTCAAGACATTTAATAATCAAAATCCCAAAGGTGAAGGATAAAGACAGGCTCCTAAAAGCAGCAAGAGAAAAGAAACAAACAACATACAATGGAGCTCCAACATGTCTGGCAGCAGGCTTTTCAGTGGAAACCTTACAGGCCAGGAGACTGAGGCATGACATATTTAAAGTGCTGAAGGAAAAAGCTTTTACCCTAGAATATTATAGTACATCTGGCAAAAATATATCCTTCAAACATGAAGGAGAAATAAAGACTTTTCCAGAGAAGCAAAAATCGAGGAATTTCATCAACACTGGGCCTGTCCTACAAGAAATGCTAAAGGGAGTACTTCAATCAGAAAGAAAAGGATGTTAATGAGCAATAAAAAATCATCTGAAGATACAAAAACCACAGATAATAGTAAGTACACAGAAAAATACAGAATATGATAATGCTGTAACTGTGCTGTGTAAACTACTCTTATCCTAAGCAGAAAGGCTAGATGATGAATGAGCCAAAAATAATAACTACAATTTTCAAGACATAGTACAATAAGATAAAAATAGAAAAAAAAAGTTAAAAAGCAGGAGGACAAAGTGAGGGTGTAGAGTTTTTATTAGTTTTCTTTTTGCTTGTTTGTTTGTGCAAACAGTGTGAAGTTGTTATCAGGTTAAAATAATGGGTTATAAAACAGTATTTGCAAACCACATGGCAACCTCAAACCAAAAAACATACAATGTACACACAAAAAATAAAAAGCAAGAAACGAAATCATAGCACCAGAGAAAATCACCTTTGCTAAAGGAAGACAGGAAGAAAAGAATAAAGAAAAAGTCACCACAAGACAACATAAAACAAATAATAAAATGGTAGGAGTAAGTCCTTACTTATCAATAGTAACATTGAATATATATTGATTAAACTCTCCATTCAAAAGGCATAGACTGGCTCAATGGATGAAAAAACAAGACCCATTTACCTGTTGCCTACAAGAAATAAACTTAACCTATAAAGACACACATAGAATGAAAATAAAAGGATAGAAAAAGCTATGTCATGCCTAAAGGAAATCAAAGGAGCAAAAGTAACAATACTTACATCCGACAAAATATATTACAAGACAAAAACTAAAAGAGAAAAAGAAGGTCATCATATAATGACAAAGGGTTAACTGAGCAAAAGGATATAACAATTTTAAGTATACATGCACCAAAAACTAGAGCACCAGATATATAAAGCAAATATTATTAAAGCTAAAGAGAGATATAGGCCCCAATACAATAATAGTTGGAGACTTCAACAGCCCACTTTCAGCATTAGACAGATCTTCCAGACAGAAAATCAACAAAGAAGCATCAGACTTAATCTGCACTATAGAACAAATGGATCTAATATATAGTTACAGAACATTTCATCCAACAGCTGCAAACTACACCTTCTTTTCCTGAGCACGTGGGTCATTCTCAAGAATAGGCCATATGTTAGGCTCAAAAGCAAGTCTTAAAACAAATAATTGAAATAATATCAAGCATCTTCTCTGACCACAATGGAACAAACTAGAAATTAATAAAAGAGGAATTTTGGAAACAATACAAACACATGGAAATTAAATGATATGTTCCTGGGCCAGGGGCAGTGGCTCATACCTGTGATCCCAGCACTTTGAGAGGCCAAGATGGGTGGATCGTCTGTGGTCAGGTGTTTGAGACCAGCCTGGCCAACATGGTGAAACCCCATCTCTACTAAAATACAAAAATTAGCCTGGTGTGATGGTGGATGCCTGTAATTCCAGCTACTCAGGAGGCTGAGACATGAGAATCGCTTCAACCTGGGAGGTGGAGGTTGCAGTGAGCTCAGATGGTGTCACTGCACTCCAGCCTGGGTGACAGAGTAAGACTCTGTTTCAAAAAAAAAAAAAAGCCTCCTGAATGACAAGTGGGTCAATGAAAAAATTAAGAAGGAAATTGAAAAATTTCTTGAAACATACAATAATGGAAACACAACAAGCCAAAAACTATGGAATAAGGCAAAAACAATACTAAGAGAGAAGCTTATAGCTATAAGTGCCTACATCAAAAAAGAGAAAAAACTCAAATAAACAATCTAACGATGCATCTTAAAGAGCTAGAAAAGCAAGAGCAAACATAACCCAAAATTAGTAGAAAAAAAGAAATAATAAAGATTAGAGCAGAAATAAATAAAAATGAAATGATAACACAAAACAGGGAGAAAATGAAATGTTGCTTTTTTGAAAAGTTAAACAAAATTAACAAACCTTTAGCAAGACTAAGAAAAAAAGAGAAAAATACAAATAAATAAAATCGGAAATGAAAAAAGATACATTACAACTGATACTGCAGAAATCCAAAGGATGATTAATGGCTACCATGAGCAACTACATGCCAAAAAATTGGAAAACTCTAGAAGAAATTCACAAATTCCTAGACACATACAACCTACCAAGACCTAACCAAGAAAAAATCCAAAACATGAACAGACCAATAATTAGTACAGAGATCGAAGCTGTAATAAAATATCTCCCTCTAAAGAAAAGCCTGGGACCCTATGGCTTCACTGTTAAATTCTACCAAACATTTAAACAAGAACTAATACCAATCCTACCCAAACTATTCCAAAAAATAGAGGAGGAGAGAATACTTCCAAACTCATTCTATGAGGCTTGTTACCCAAACCAGAAAAAGACACATCAAAAAAAGAAAACTCTAGGCCAATATCTTTGATGAATATGGATGCAAAAATCCTCAACAAAATACTAGCAAACTGAATTCAACAATACATTAGAAAGATCATTCATCATAACCAAGTGGGATTTATCCCTGGGATGCAAGGATGGTTCAACATATGCAAATCAATCAATGTGATACATCACATCAACAGAATGAAGGATGAAAACCATATAATCATTTCAATTGAAGTGGAAAAAGCATTTGATAGACTTTGATATCCCTTCATGATAAAAACCCTCAAAAAACTGGGGATAGAAGAAACATACCTCAATAAAAGCCATATACAACAGACGCACAGCTAGTATCATACCAAATGGGGTAAAACCAAAAGCCTTTCCTCTAAGATTTGGAACATGACAGGAAGCCCACTGTCACCACTGTTATTCAGTATAGTGCTAGAAGTCCTAGCTAGAGCAATCATAAAAAAGAAGGATATAAAGGGCATTCAAATTCGAAAGAAGAAGGCAAATTATCCTTGTTTGCAGATGATATAATCTTATATTTGGAACAATCTAAAGACTCCACAAGAAAACTATTAGAACTGATAAGTAAATTCAGTAAAGCTGCAAGATACAAAATCAATATACAACATTCAGTAGCATTTATATGTCAACAGTGCACAATGTGAAAAAGAAACAAAAAAGCAACCCCATTTATAATAGCCACACATACAATTAAAGACCTAGGAATTGACCAAAGAAGTGAAAAATCTCTATAATGAAAATATAAAACACTGATGAAATAAACTGAAGAGGACACTGAAAAATGGAAAAATATTCCATGGTCATGGATTGGAAGAATCAATATTGTTAAAATGTTCATATTACCCCAAGCAATCTACAGAGTCAATGCAATCTCTTTCAAAATACCAATGCCATTCTTCACAGAAATAGAAAAAAAATCCTAAAGTTTGTATGAAATCAGAAAAGGCCCAGAATAGTCAAAGCAATCCTAAGCAAAAAGAACAAAATTGGAGGGATCACATTACCTGACTTCAAATTATACTACAGAGCTATAGTAACCAAAACAATATGGCACTGGTATAAAGACAGACACATCAACCAAGGGAACAGAACAGAGAACCCAGAAACAAGTCCACCTACCTACAGTGAGCTTATTTTCAACAAAGGTGCCAAGAACATACACTGGAGAAAAGACTGTCTCTTCAGTAAATGGTTCTTGGAAAACTGGATATCAATATGCAGAGGAATGTAGACCCCTATCTCTCACCAAATACAAAAATCAAACCAAAATAGATTAAATACTTAAATTTAAGGCCTCAAGCTATAAAACTAGTACAAGAAAACATTGGAGGAAATCTCCAGGACATTTGTCTGGGCAAAAATTTCTTGAGCAATACCCCACAAGCACAAGCAACCAAAGCAAAAATGGACACATGATATCACATCAAGTTGAAAAGCTTCTGCACAGCAAAGAAAACAATCCACAAAGTGAGGAGAGAACCCACAGAATGGAGAAAATATTTGCAAACTACCCATCTGACAAAGGATTAATAACCAGAATGTATAAGGATCTCAAACAACTCTAAATGAAAAAATCTAATAATCTGATCCAAAAATGGGCAAAAGATGTGAATAGACATTCCTTAAAAGAAGACATACAAATGGCAAACAGGCATATGAAAAAGTGCCCAATATCACTGATCATCAGAGAAATGCAAATCAAAACTACAGTGAGATATCATCTCACCCTAGTTAAAACGGCTTTTATCGAAAAGACAGGAAATAACAAATGCTGGCAAGGAGGTGGAGAAAAGGAAATTCACGTACAGTGTTGGTGGGAATGTAAATTAGCAAACCCGCTATGGAGAACAGGTTGGAGGCTCCTCAAAAAAACTACAGATAGAGCTACCATATGATCCAGCAATCCCATTGCTGGGTATATGCCCAAAAGAAAGGAAATCAGTATATCAAAGAGATACCTGCACTCCTATGTTCCTTGCAGCACTGTTTACAATAGCCAAGATTTGGAAGCAACCTAAGTGTTCATCAACAGATGAATGGATAAAGAAAATACGGTACATATACACAATGGAGTATTATTCAGCCATAAAAATGAATGAGATCCTGTCATCTGCAACAATATGGATGGAACTGGAGAATTATGTTAAGTTAAATAAGCCAAGCACAAAAAGACATACATCACATGTTCTCACTTATTTGTGGGATCTAAAAATAAAAACAAGCTTGTGAACATAGAGAGTAGAAGAATGGTGACCAGAGGCTGGGCAGTGTAGTTGGGTGGGGGGGGCTCTGGTGGGCAAGGTGGAGATGGTTAATGGGTATAAAAAAATAGTTAAAGAATGAATAAGACCTACTATTTGATAGCACAACAGGATGACTATAGACAATAATAACTTAATTGTACATTTTTAAATAACTTGAAGAATGTAATTGGATTGTTTGTAACACAAAGGATAAATGCTTGAGGGAATGTATACCCTGTTTTCCATGATATGCTTATTTCAAATTGCCTGCCAGTATCAAAACATCTCATGTACCCAATAAAAACATACAACTACTATGTATCCACAACAATTTAAAATAAAAATAAAAATTTTAAAAAGAGCATGATTTTGATGGCACACAATGTGGGTTCAAATCTTAATTGCATTATTTACTAGCAAAGTGAATTTATGTAAGTTATTTACTAGTTCATGCCTCCACTTCTTCATGTGTGAAACAGAACACAATAGCTCCTACCTCAGTGAGTACTTGTGAGGGTTGCATGAGATAATCTGCAAAGTACTTAGAACTTAGCAAGCTCTCAATAAAAATTAAGCTATAGTGTCATTTTATTTTAGTGATCATAAATGTATTTCTAAAAGCTTATACAGTTTTCACTGAAAACTCATTTTTTCTTGCTTATCTTCTCTAGAAAGTTCATATCATGTCATAAGCAGAGCTGTAGAAATATAACTAAGGTGGTTTTGGAGGAAATACGGCATTTCCAGGAGACCAAATGCTTTTCTCTGCAAATGTGCTAAACGAAAGTCAACGATGTTCATAAAATAACTTGACAGTGATAAATGTGAATGGTCCCATTGTAAATGTTGCATTGTGTGAAAATTTTGGCAGGAGTGGTGGACTTGGGAACTCTTTCTAAGTTTTTCTTTATCATAAGAGTAAGTGTAGAAAGTTGGACAAGCAGGTAGGTAATTGCATGAATAAATAAGATTCCCAAAGATCCTTGGACTCAGAGACACCAAGATAATCCATGAGCATAACTGAAAAATGAGGCAAAGAGATGCAGGAAGAAGAGATGGAGAAGACATGGCACAATAACAAGAGTGCAGAAAACATCCAATTACAAAAGTGGTTGTCAAAGTTCGTTCCCAGGAGCACAATGTTGTCTGAGCTGCTCAGAAGTATCCTGCCCCATAGAATGCAGTAGCAACATCCTTCTCACATAAAGTCATCATCACTCAGTTAACCAAATTTTTCTTAAGTTTTTTTGTTGCTGTTGTTTGTTTTTTGTTTTTTGTTTTTTGTTTTTGTTTTTGTTTTTGTTTTTTGAGATGGAGTCTTACTCTGTCGCCCAGGCTGGAATGCAGTGGCACTATCTCGGCTCACTGCAACCTCCGCCTCCCTGGTTCAAGGGATTTTCCTGCCTCAGCCTCCCAAGTAGCTGGGATTACAGGCACCTGCCACCATGCCCAGCTAATTTTTGAATTTTTAGTAGAGACAGGGTTTCACCATGTTGAAACCAGACTGGTGCTGAACGCCTGACCTCAAGTGATCCACCCACTTTGGCCTCCCAAAGTGCTGGGATTACAGGCATGAGCCATTGCACCCTGCCAATTTAAGTATTTCCTCCACTACACTATCAAAACTTTTTGTACCTATTCCTGCCTCTAGACCCTTGCCTTCCTGAGTTTTGCAGCAGTTTGGATCTGAGACGAGCTCTTCCTCCTGCAGCCCAGGGCTAGAATCTCGGTAATGCCTTAGTTTCCAGTTCCCCTTAGTTTCCGTTGCACCCAAGTGCTGAACCCTGCCTTACTCAAACATCTCTTAGCTGACTTGCTCGTATTTTAAGCCAATGGCTTTCAATTTTAATGTTTTTCCTTATTTCTTATTATAAAAATAATACATTGTCATTGTTGAAAATCTGCAAAATACAGAGAAGCACAAAAAAGAAAATGTTTGAATCACCTCCAGGGAGAGCTACAGTAAATATTATCTAATTTTCCAGTAATTTTCTGTATATTTTTGTAAAAATGAGAACATGTAGTGTGAATATACCACGTAATAAACATTTTTTTTTCTGTTCTCACTCTTCTGCCACAGAGCTTCACGGTAGACTATTATGGATTCTAACTTTTATATGTGTGCAAGATGTACTTAATGGATCCCTCTATGTGATAATTTAGTATGTTTCAGATATTTCACCATTACAGATCATGCTAAAAATACTCCTTTATCTCCTTTAATGTATCCATCATTCTCTGCCACATACTTTAAAAATGGAGTCAACATCCTCTGCTTTGGAAGGCAGAGAATTGTATTCCTAGGAAGATTTTTATAAAAGAATTTGGGAGAGTTGTTAGTATAAATGAATAATGTTTTTAAAGATGTTGGAAGTAGAGTAAGTGTCAGCTTGTTTTTGTGCTGCTATAACAGAATAGTATAGATTGGTTAATTAATAATGTACATATGTTTATTTGGCTTATGTTTCTGAGGCTGGGAAGTCCAAGATCAAGGGGTCCCATCTAGCGAGGGCCTTTCTGCTGCATCACAAACATGACAGAAGGCATCATATGGTGAGAGACAGAAAGAGCTGAATCATCCTTTTTTAAGGAGCCCACGCCCACAATAATGGCATTAATCCATTCATGAAGGCAAAGCCCTCATGACCTACTCACCTCTTAAAGGTCCCACCTCTCAACATTGTTGCAATGGGGATTGAGTTTCCAACATATGAACTTTGGAAGAGGCATTCAAACCACAGCAGCAAGCTTTATTCATTTACTTCTGTATCTCTTAAATGAACTGTCTCATTCCTCCAAAATGTTAAGAAATATGAGAAATTTTTTACAATAGCCAATATAGACGCAATTAGTAACAGCTATTAGGTAACTTTTCTTTCCCTCTGCACTGGCTATTGCTTGTACCCTCCAGAAAAAGCCAGGGAACAAGAGAGGGTCAATACAGACAGAAGAACATACAGACAGCTGGAGGGGAAAGGTCGTTTATTCCAACTTCCCTCATTGTTCATAGAATGAGACTGAGGTTCAAAGAGAGAAAGTGACTTCCCCAAGATCAAGAGGGAATCCCAGCAGAAACAGGAACTCCAGAAAAGTCTGAACTCCAGTGTCCTGAACAAAATCTTTCCTTCTCTGTAATGCTGGCTTTGTCAAAGCCACATCCACTGCTCACTCCCCAGAAAGACCATCAGCATGAGTTGTTCATGAAGTCAAGGGAAGTTTATTAGACCTACAGCAGTGGGGAAGAATACCAGCTTGCCTGAGTCTCAGAGGTGTTGGAAGGAAACAGTCAGAAAAGGGATTTTGATGGGGTCTGGGAGACTGGCCTCAAGGGGTCTTTCAAGGTGGAGAGCAGATTGTAAATGGGTGCTGTTCATGATTTAGGATTCGGGAACACAGCAAGGTGAGCATTTTAAGCCCTTCTTTATAAGTAAACTACTCCTTGATAAGCAAACTATTTGCTGACTAGACTTGAGAGAATAGCTATTGTCCAGACAAGCAAATTCTTTTCCCATAGAAATTGGTTTACAGGTGGAGCCAAGATGGCCGAATAGGAGCAGCTCCAGTCTACAGTTCCCAGCCTGAGCGACACAGAAGACGGGTGATTTCTGCATTTCTGTTTGAGGTACTGGTTTCATCTCACTAGGGAGTGCCAAACAGTGGGTGCAGGACCATCGGTGAAGTACACTGTGCACAAGGCGAAGCAGGGCGAGGCATTGCCTCACTCGGGAAGTGCAAGGGGTCAGGGAGTTCCCTTTCCTAGTCAAAGAAAGGGGTAACAGAGGGCACCTGGAAAATCGGGTCAGTCCCACCCTAATACTGCGCTTTTCCAACGGGCCTGGAAAACGGCACACTAGGAGATTGTGTCCCGCACCTGGCTCAGAGGGTCCTATGCCCACGGAGTCTCGCTGATTGCTAGCACAGCAGTCTGAGATCAAACTGCAAGGCAGCAGCGAGGCTGGGGGAGGGGCACCCGCCATTGCCCAGGCTTGCTTAGGTAAACAAAGCAGCCAGGAAGCTCGAACTGGGTGGAGCCCACTACAGCTCAAGGAGGCCTGCCTGCCTCTGTAGGCTCCACCTCTGGGGGCAGGGCACAGACAAACAAAAAGTCAGCAGGAACCTCCACAGACTTAAATGTCCCTGTCTGACTGACAGCTTTGAAGAAAGTAGTGGTTCTCCCAGCACACAGCTGGAGATCTGAGAACGGACAGATTGCCTCCTAAAGTGGCTCCCTCACCCCTGAGCAGCCTAACTGGGAGGCACCCCCCAGTAGGGACAGACTGACACCTCACTCGGCCGGGTACTCCTCTGAGACAAAACTTCCAGAGGAACTATCAGACAGCTGAATTTGTGGTTTCACGAAAATCCGCTGTTCTGCAGCCACCGCTGCTGACACCCAGCCAAACAGGGTCTGGAGTGGAACTCTAGTAAACTCCAACAGACCTGCAGCTGAGGGTCTTGTCTGGTAGAAGGAAAACTAACAAACAGAAAGGACATCCACACCAAAAACCTATCTGTACATCACCATCATCAAAGACCAAAAGTAGATAAAACCACAAAGATGGGGAAAAAACAGAGCAGAAAACCTGGAAACTCTAAAAAGCAGAGCACCTCTCCTCCTCCAAAGGAACGCAGCTCCTCACCAGCAACGGAACAAAGCTGGACGGAGAATGACTTTGACGAGTTGAGAGAAGAAGGCTTCAGACGATCAAACTACTCCGAGCTACGGGAGGAAATTCAAAACAATAGCAAAGAAGTTAAAAACTTTGAAAAAAAATTAGAAGAATGGATAACTAGAATAACCAATGCAGAGAAGGACTTAAAGGTGCTGATGGAGCTGAAAGCCAAGTATCGAGAACTACGCAAACATTGCAGAAGCCTCCGTAGCCGATGCGATCAACTGGAAGAAAGGGTATCGCTGATGGAAGATGAAATGAATGAAATGAAGCGAGAAGGGAAGTTTAGAGAAAAAAGAATAAAAAGAAACGAACAAAGCCTCCAAGAAATTTGGGACTATGTGAAAAGACCAAACCTACGTCTGACTGGTGTACCTGAAAATGACGGGGAGAATGGAACCAAGTTGGAAAACACTCTACAAGATATTATCCAGGAGAACTTCCCCAATCTAGCAAGGCAGGCCAACATTCAGATTTAGGAAATACAGAGAATGCCACAAAGATACTCCTCGAGAAGAGCAACTCCAAGAAACATAATTGTCAGATTCACCAAAGTTGAAATGAAGGAAAAAATGTTAAGGGCAGCCAGACAGAAAGGTTGGGTTACCCACAAAGGGAAGCCCATCAGACTAACAGCTGATCTCTCGGCAGAAACTCTACAAGCCAGAAGAGGGTGGGGGCCGATATTCAACATTCTTAAAGAAAAGAATTTTCAACCCATAATTTCCTATCCAGCCAAACTAAGCTTCATAAGTGAAGGAGAAATAAAATACTTTACCAACAAGCAAACGCTGAGTGATTTTGTCACCACCAGGCCTGCCCTAAAAGAGCTCCTGAAGGAAGCACTAAACATGGAAAGGAAAAACCGGTACCAGCCACTGCAAAAACATGCCAAATTGTAAAGACCATCCAGGCTAGGAAGAAACTGCATCAACTAACGAGCAAAATAACCAACTAACATCATAATGACAGGATCAGATTCACACATAACAATATTAACTTTAAATGTAAATGGGCTAAATGCTCCAATTAAAAGACACAGACTGGCAAACTGGATAAGGAGTCAGGACCCATCAGTGTGCTGTATTCAGGAAACCCATCTCACGTGCAGAGACACACGTAGACTCAAAATAAAGGGATGGAGGAAGACCTATCAAGCAAATGGAAAACAGAAAAAGGCAGGGGTTGCAATCCTAGTCTCTGATAAAATAGACTTTAAACCAACAAAGATCAAAAGAGACAAAGAAGGCCATTACATAATGG
>NW_026652276.1:117976451-118047977 GCF_009828535.3 Hylobates moloch
ATTCAACAACCCTTCATGCTAAAAACTCTCAATAAATTAGGTATTGATGGGACGTATCTCAAATTCTTGAGAGCTGTCTATGACAAACCCATAGCCAATATCATACTGAATGGGCAAAAACAGGAAGCATTCCCTTTGAAAACTGGCACAAGACAGGGATGCCCTCTCTCACCACTCCTATTCAACATAGTGCTGGAAGTTCTGGCCAGAGCAATCAGGCAGGAGAAGGAAATAAAGGGTATTCAATTAGGAAAAGAGGAAGTCAAATTGTCCCTGTTTGCAGATGACATGATTGTATATCTAGAAAACCCCATCGTCTCAGCCCAAAATCTCCTTAAGTTGATTAGCAACTTCAGCAAAGTCTCAGGATACAAAATCAATGTACAAAAATCACAAGCATTCTTGTACACCAATCACAGACAAACAGAGAGCCAAATCATGAGTGAACTCCCATTCATAATTGCTTCAAAGAGAATAAAATACCTAGGAATCCAACTTACAAAGGATGTGAAGGACCTCTTCAAGGAGAACTACAAACCACTGCTCAATGAAATAAAAGAGGATACAAACAAATGGAAGAATATTCCATGCTCATGGGTTGGAAGAATCAATATAGTGAAAATGGCCATACTGCCCAAGGTAATTTATAGATCCAATGCCATCCCCATCAAGCTACCAATGACTTTCTTCACAGAATTGGAAAAAACTACTTTAAAGTTCATATGGAACTAAAAAAGAGCCCGTATTGCCAAGTCAATCCTAAGCCAAAAGAACAAAGCTGGAGGCATCATGCTACCTGACTTCAAACTATACTACAAGGCTACAGTAACCAAAACAGCATGGTACTGGTACCACGACAGAGATATAGATCAATGGAACAGAGCAGAGCCCTCAGAAATGATGCCGCATATCTACAACTATCTGATCTTTGACAAACCTGACAAAAACAAGAAATGGGGAAAGGATTCCCTATTTAATAAATGGTGCTGGGAAAACTGGCTAGCCATATGGAGAAAGCTGAAACTGGATCCCTTCCTTACACCTTATACAAAAATTAATTCAAGATGGATTAAAGACTTAAATGTTAGACCTAAAACCATTAAAACCCTACAAGAAAACCTAGGCAATACCATTCAGGACATAGGCATGGGCAAGGACTTCATGTCTAAAACACCAAAAGCAATGGCAACAAAAGCCAAAATTGACAAATGGGATCTCATTAAACTAAAGAGCTTCTGCACAGCAAAAGAAACTACCATCAGAGTGAACAGGCAACCTACAGAATGGGAGAAAATTTTTGCAACCTACTCATCTGACAAAGGGCTAATATCCAGAATCTACAATGAACTCAAACAAATTTACAAGAAAAAAACAAACAACCCCATCAAAAAGTGGGCAAAGGACATGAACAGACACTTTTCAAAAGAAGACATTTATGCAGCCAAAAAACACATGAAGAAATGCTCATCATCACTGGCCATCAGAGAAATGCAAATCAAAACCACAGTGAGATACCATCTCACACCAGTTAGAATGGCCATCATTAAAAAGTCAGGAAACAACAGGTGCTGGAGAGGATGTGGAGAAATAGGAACACTTTTACACTGTTGGTGGGACTGTAAACTAGTTCAACCATTGTGGAAGTCGGTGTGGCGATTCCTCAGGGATCTAGAACTAGAAATACCATTTGACCCAGCCATCCCATTACTGGGTATATACCCAAAGGACTATAAATCATGCTGCTATAAAGATACATGCACACGTATGTTTATTGCGGCACTATTCACAATAGCAAAGAGTTGGAACCAACCCAAATGTCCAACAACGATAGACTGGATTAAGAAAATGTGGCACATATACACCATGGAATACTATGCCGCCATAAAAAATGATGAGTTCATGTCCTTTGTAGGGACATGGATGAAACTGGAAAACATCATTCTCAGTAAACTATCGCAAGGACAAAAAACCAAACACCACATGTTCTCACTCATAGGTGGGAATTGAACAATGAGAACTCATGGACACAGGAAGGGGAACATCACACTCCAGGGACTGTTGTGGGGTGGGGGAGGGGGAAGGGACAGCATTAGGAGATATACCTAATGCTAAATGACGAGTTAATGGGTGCAGCAAAACAACATGGCACATGGATACACATGTAACAAACCTGCACATTGTGCACATGTACCCTAAAACCTAAAGTATAATAATAAAAAATAAAATAAAATAAAATAAAGAAATTGGTTCACAGGAAGTTCCTAAGGCAAACACTGAATGATTGCTTGGTGTATAGACTGATGTTCTTGGAAAATAATTTCCTGCCACAAATAGTTACGTCATGATGTCATACAGGGTGGTCTTGGTTCCCACTCCTGAGGTTTCAGGTTTGTGAATGCGGGCATTCCGTCACTTCATGAAGGACCCTGCAGCGGGGATCCAGGCTGGCCACGTGGCCACCTGAGGAAAGGGGGCTACCTCTGACTGAGGGGTCTGGCCCAGATAACTGAGGAATGGTCACAAAAACAGGGTGTCATAAAAACCTGGTGAAGTTTCAGCTACCTACAGGAACTGCCGCTGAATCACAGAATAGAAGCATAGAAAGCATGGGAATCCACCTGCTCTGAGCTGAGCTGCCCTTCAGCATTCTTCAGATCTGGATCAGTCATGTCCTGGCCATACTTCATCTAACCTCTTAAATCCAACCTCCATTAATTAAAAAAAAACTGATTAAGTGTCCACTAAATGCCAAGGAACAAGCTAAGCATTAAGATGTGTCTTACATACACAATGTATGTTTATTGCAGCACTATTCATAACAGCAAAGACTTGGTACCAACCCGAATGCTCATCAATGATAGACTAGATAAAGAAAACGTGGCACATATACACCATGGAATACTATGCAGCCATAAGAAAGGATGAGTTCATGTCCTTTGCAGGGACATAGATGAAGCTGAAAACCATCATTCTCAGCAAACTAACAGAAAACCAAACACCACATGTTCTCACTCATAAGTGGGAGTGGAACAATGAGAACACATGGACACAGGGAGGGGAACATCACACACTGGAGCCTACTGGGGTGTGGGGGGAAAGAGGAGGGAAAACATTAGAAGAAATACCTAATGTAGATGATGGGTTGATGGGTGTGGCCAACCACCATGGTATATGTATACCTATGTAACAAACCTGCATGTTCTGCCCATGTATCCAAGAACTTAAAGTATAAAAAAAAAAAAGTGTCTTAGAGGGTGTGTGATCTAGCAAAGGATACAGCACAATATGGAAAAAGCTCCATTTAATGGAGTAAAGTGGTTAGAAAAAGTCTCACAGGCCAGGCACAGTGGCTCATGCCTGTAATCCCACCACTTTGGGAGGGTGAGGCGGACGGATCACGAAGTCAGGAGATTGAGACCATCTGGCTAACACGGTGAAACCCCATCTCCACTAAAAATACAAAACATTAGCCGGGTGTGGTGTGGGCACCTGTAGTCCCAGCTACTCGGGAGGCTGAGACAGGAGAATGGCATAAACCCCAGAGGCGGAGCTTGCAGTGAGCCAAGATCGCGCCACTGCACTCCAGCCTGGGCGACAGAGCAAGACTCTATCTCAGAAAAAAAAAAAAAAGAAAAGAAAAAGTCTCACAAAGATGACATTCACAATGGGTCATAAAGGATGATGGATTCGGCAGGTGAAGATGGGAAGGAAGGGCATTTCACCAGAAGCATATATGCAAGTGATCTTGAGAAATGGGGTCTTATGAGGACACGGGAGAGCACAGGCTCCGTGGCCAGGAGCAGAGCAAGACACGGTGGGAAGGGCAGGGAGGGGCTGTATCCTTGAGGGACTTTCATGCCATTCTAAGGAAATGACTCCTTAAGATGTGAGATAGTGAAGATTCATCCATGAAGATTTGATCTTGGTCTTACTCAGATATTTCTGACACCTTGGTGGAGGACAGGTTGAAGCAGGGGACAGAGGAGCTGCCCACTGACCCGGGAGCCTGGAAGCGTGGCAGGAGAAGGGGTCTGCAATGGATAAGAGAGGTAGCATGACCACCCCAAATCCCCAGCCTCACTGCTTTGACTCATTTTGCTGGCATCACAGGAAGACCGCCGTAGTCCCCCCTTATCTGAGGTTTCATTTTCCACAGTTTCAGTTTCCTGCAGTCAATCTCAGTTCCATAATATTAAATGGAATATGCCAGAAATAAGCAATTCACAAGTTTTAAATGGTACGCCTTTCTGGGTAGCGTGATGGAATCTGTCACTGTCCCCTCCACCCGGCACAGGAAGTGAGTCCTCCCTTTGCAGCATATCCACACTGTAGATGCTACAGGCCCCTTAGTCACTTAGGAGCAGCTCAGATATCAGATCCACTGCCTGAAAATCAGTACTGCAGTGCTTGTGTTTAAGTAGCCCCTATTTTACTTATCAATGGCCCCAAAGCATGAGAGTGGTGATGCTGGCAATTCAGATAATTCAGATACAGCCAGTTCAGATGGCTTCTCAAAAAGAAGCCATAAAGTGCTTCCTTTAATAGAAAAGGTTGGCTGGGTGTAGTGGCTCACGCCTGTAATCCCAGCACTTTGGGAGGCCGAGGCGGGTAGATCACGTGAGGTCAGTAGTTCGAGACCACCCTGGCCAATATGGTGAAAGCCCCTCTCTACTAAAAATACAAAAAATAAAAAAAAAAAAATTAGCCCAGCGTGGTGGAGGGCACCTGTAATCCCAGCTACTCAGGAGGCTGAGGCGGGAGAATTGCTTGAACCCAGGAGGGCAGAGGTTGCAGTGAGCCAAGATCATGAAACTGCACTCCAGCCTGGGTGACAAGCACAAAACTCCGTCTCAAAAAAAAAAAAAGGAAAAGATGAAAGTCCTCAACTTAATAAGGGAAGAAAAGAATTATATGCTGAGGTTGCGAAGATCTACTGTAATAATGACTCTTCCATCACAAAATTGTGAAGAAGGCAAAAGAAATTCATGCTAGTTTTGCTGTCGCACTTCTAACTGCAAAAGTTACAGCGATGGTGTGTAATAAGTGCTTTGTTAAGATGCAAAAGGCATTAAATTTGTGGGTAGAAGATATGAACAGAAACACGTTCCTACTGATGGCAATGCATTTCACCAGAAAGCACTGAGCCTACAGGAAAACTTCAGTAAGGGAACTCTTGAAACAAGTGACACCACACCATTTACCACAGATTCAGGGACACAGAAGGTCAATGGGAACCTAATGCCACATCACAATGCCTGCATACTTTATCTCATCACATAGGCATTGTATCATTTCACATAGTCACAAGTGGAAAAGGGGTGTGTGTATATAGGACAATAAGATATTTTGAGAGAGAGAGAGAGAAACCACATTCACATAAGTCATTAGAGTATTTGTTATCATTGTTCTATTTTATTATTTGTTTTGTTGTTAACCTCTTACTGTGCCTAATTTTTTAAATTAAACTTTATCATATGTATGTATAGGAAAAAAAACATATATAGAGTTATCCCCTGTTTCAGGCATGCACTAGGGCAGTGGTCCCCAACATTTTTGACACCAGTGACCGGTTTCGTGGAAGATAATTTTTCCACAGACCTGCAGGACGAATGGTTCCAGGATGATTAAAAAGCATTACGCATTCATTGTGTACTTTATTTCTATTATTATTACATACTCACCATAATGTAGAATCAGTGGGAACCCTGAACGTGTTTTCCTACAACTAGACGGTTCCATCTGGGGGTGATGGGAGAAGGTGACAGATCATCAAGCATTAGATTCTCATAAGGATCACACAACCTAGATCCCTCGCATGTGCAGCTCACAGGTTTGCACCTCTATAAGAATCTAATGCCACCGCTGATCTGGCAGGAGATCGAGCTCAGGCTGTCATGCTCGCTGGCCGGCCACTCACCTGCTGTGTGGCCTGGTTCCTAACAGGCCACAGACCAGTACCAGTCCGTGGCCGGGGGGTTGGGAACCCCTGCACTAGGGGAGTCTTGGAATGTATCCTGAGGATGGAGGGGAACTACTCTATATTAAAAGACCAAGTCCCAACTCAGAGGAAGGGAAAGATTGACCTTTTAAAAATGCCCCTCAGAATGGTAAGTGGAAAAATTAAGAATCAAAACAAACTTTTTCTTAAGTAATTTGTTTTTATTCTCAGTGAACTAGTGAACTGTTTATAGTTCCCTACAGAATCACTCACCAAATTAGTATTTAGGTCAACCTGGCCTTGGATAAAGATATTTCAAAAGGAGATTTGTATCTTGGTAATAGACAATGGTCCTTTGCATTCAGAGCTGGGAGCCATTAGTAATTGCTGAAGTTTAACTCTGGGAATGCATTCAGTGCATCTTGCAATCAGCGTGAGTTCTACTCAGACTCTAGACTCAGCAGGGTGGCGGGAAGTATTGAGAAATTTTAGAGAACAGAGGTACTTAAACACAATTAAGGCAGCTGGTCTGGGCAGCACACCTCAGGGAGAAAGTTGACATATAATCTTGCCTTTGTGTCTGCTGGCTCCTTTAATTTTGCTTCTGAATATGTGGCATACTTTTCCCACTTTCCACTTGTGACTGGGCTCTAATAAGTTCACAAGAAGACATTTAAGATTGCCATCATCGGCCAGGCGCAGTGGCTCATGCCTGTAATCCCAGCAGTTTGGGAGGCCAAGGAGGGCGGATCATGAGGTCAGTAGATCAAGATCATCCTGGCCAACATGATGAAACCCTGTCTCTACTGAAAATACAAAAAAAATAGCTGGGCATGGTGGCGTGTGCCTGTAGTCTCAGCTACTCAGGAGGCTGAGACAGGAGAATCGCTTGAACCCGGGAGGCAGAGGTTGCAGTGAGCCGAGATAGTGATAGCGCCACCGCACTCCAGCCTGGTGACAGAGTGAGACTCCATCTCAAAAAAAACAAAAGGAAAAAAAAATAAGATTGCCATCATCTTGAAAATGTGCTGGATATTCACAAAGACACATTTGTAGATGTGTCTCTTAAGAAATCTAGTATGAGTCTGATGTCTTCTACTAATTAGGAATCTGGTCTAATCAATGGCAGTGATAGGAAGCCTTATAGGACGTCCAGGTACATCAGATACTTCCACTGCCAAAGTTGCCATGCATCACAAAATGTGAAGGATCCACAAGGAGAAGACATACCCAGCCAAGGTGCCTGGGGACATATATATTCCCAGTGAAGGTGGGATCATGTTTATAGCCTCAGACCTTCCATTTGTGATAAAAATGACCAGCCAAGTGCAGTTAGAGTAATGGAGCTGCTGTAGCAGAACTGAGAACTACAATATTGGGGTAAGGTCGCGGAAAGGTGATTAAACTGTATAATCTTTTATACAGTTTTTGCTCCTAGAGACCGGCCTTGATTTGTTCATAACTTCACCCTTTGCTACTGCTGGGCATTATGAGGTCTATGACTTCTCCTCCAACCCATGATTAGTTCATTACCTGAGACACAAGGGAGATCATACTACTAAGGGGGGTTGGTGAGAGGTTCTGGGGTGGGTGTGGTGGCTTTGAAGTCAGACAGGCCTGGATTTTAATCCTTCCTGAAAAAAGAATTAATTTTAACTCTGGGAATTTTACTGAATACATGCCAGCCTCAGTCTACTCATCTACAAAATGGGAATAATAATATCTACTTTACAGCGGTCTTATAAAAATTGGTTGTAATGCATGTAAAGTATCTCAAAAATAGTAAGAATTATATTTATTGTATTAGTTTTGGGCCAAAGATAGCTGAACAATCTGGAGAAATCAATTCATGGCTACTGTTTTTTGAAATGATTTTTTAAAATCTCTTTATAACTATCTGGCACTCTCAAAAACAATGCAATGAATTTCAACATATGTACAAGGTTTCTTTACAGAACACTTTGTGGTCATTTCCCCACCAAGATGACTCATTTTTTCTCTGGCCATCATGTGATACAAATCAAAGTCCAATGGACAAATGTGCATGGCCAGGGTGGCTTCCAGGGTGCTCCGTGCTGCATATACTCTGCAGAGTTGCTACCAAATGTCAATGTGAACACACAAGGGTATAACTTCCACAAGTCAGAAAAAAAATGAAACTATAAATCATAGACTCTAGGGTAAAATTATTGAAATTGCTATGCCCTCAGCACATGGGAAATGGTCAACCATTGTGATAATAAATAGGTCCACCTGAGTTCCCAGAGTAGGAAGGAGGTTTTATCTCAAAGGAAATATATTCAGTTCTGCCTCTTGGCTTTCCAAATAGCATTCTATTGGAAATGTGCAAATAAACTTTTAGAAATTAGGCATTTGATGACTGAATTTAAATCAAGCTATAAGGTTCACATCCATTAGCTTCAATTCATCTTGAGAAATCTGAATTTAGAAACCCATAGCTGCAGCCTCCTCTGGCATACAAATAATTCAAATTTACATCTTTTTTGCACAGCTATAGCTGTATATATTTTCTGCCTATCACCAAGGAGAAGACACAGAGCTACAATTGAAGGGCAGTTGCTTCTAACACTGGCACTGGACCGCAAGTCAGATCACCTCACAGCCACAATGCATTCCAAGTCGTAAAGTTCGAAAAGCACTTGCATGTCTCGGCATGTGGTATAGATGGACCTTTTGTGGCTAGTGCTCACAAGGGCAGACTGGTCCCCAGAAAGTTCAATGTCTTCTCCAAGGTCACTAGAAACAGGAAACAAAGAAATGCGTGCCTATAGTAAGGTGAATCCTGAAACTTGAAATAAGAGATGGCCAAGGCTAAATAGTGAGTTGGGATTAAAAAATCCAAGGTGATGACAGAGCTCTTTGCAACTGAAGTTAAATTCAACAGCCTCGCTCCACAGATGGAAGTGGCTGCATGTAGGAAACCTCCCCAGAGAGATCTCAGGTCTAGAATCAAGTGGATCCGACAGCAAACCCACACTTTCCACCGCACTGAAACCCCAGGAGCAACACGTCCTCCTCCACACTCAACTTTCATTTGCGACGGGGAAACAGAAAGGAAAATAGCAATGTCCTTTCAACAATCTCAATAATGAGCTATCCGAGCAGCCATTTTAGAAATGACTGTATTAATTGGGCTTAATTAATCACCCTCTGGGTTATCTACAGATGGTAGAATGGAGCTTTCCAAGGAGGTCAGAGGGTATCTGCCATTTAGAGGTTTTGCCAAGAAAAAATAAAAATCAGAGTTTTTTTTTTCTTAATTACCAAAATTACTGTAATTCACAGAATAATCTGAAACAGCTGGTCATCTGTTTAGGAGACAATTTCACATCATCACATAAAACAAATGAGTGCCAGGATCACTGCATTTGCCTATTCTTGACTGCATTAACTCACAGTTGGAACAAACAGTATCAATAATAGATTAGCAGCTATGTATGAGCTACAGCCTTCCTTTGCCATTTTGTGCACTTCACAGCATGAAATTTTTACAAACTTTTATCCAGCAAAATAGAAAAGTCATTGCAGAACCTTGCATATGAAAATACCTAATTCTTCCTACAGCTGAGAGAGAAGACAATCAGCAATTCTCGCTTTCTTTATATCAAGGTATGGATGATTTTAAAATCTCAAATCAAGGGCAATTGTGAGTTTTTATTTAAAAAAAAAAAAATTCTTCATCCTGCAACTTCTGAGGCTCTTAGACACTTCTCACACTTAGAGTAAGTAAGATGAGAATCATCACAAGTAAGATGAAAATGCGTCTTGGACAGCAGCTGTGAGAGAGAAGATGAGCCTGTTGCACAAAGGGGACACCTGTTTTGCAGTTTTACAGTGTTTACTTGGGGATTATAAAACAATTATAACTGTCTTAAATTTGCATGTGCCTTATAGCTTCAAAAATTGCCAGAATACAAAGAAAACTGGATGCATATACAATAACAGTGGGCAATGCAATACATTTTTTGTGTAACTGATAGAATGAGTAGAAATAAATGTAAGGACATTACTCAAGGATACTAAATATCTGATTCATATGAGTAAAATACTGTCATTTAGGAGATCAACGAGGTCTAAAACAATATCTGGACAGAGGGCTTTGTTTATAATACTAGTAGAAAATGTAAAGAAATATACTAGAAATTTCTGCTAACAAGCAGTCAGTGTGACCTCAGTCTGGCTGAGATGGAGCAGGGGAATTGCAGTTACAAATATCTCACCAAGATGAACATGACCTGCAGATGTGAAGCCTGTGTCACACAGGCCCTGGAGAAGCTGCAAGAAACGGGGAAAGAGGCAGAGCAGTCAGGAACTGAGGGTTTGGCAACCCAAGGGAGTATTGGGATGCTCGTAGGTGAAAATGTTTTCGATGCGATCCCAAGGTGACAAGAACAGAACTGAAATATAGAACAGCTTATCCGCTCACTTTCTCCCTCCAGAATACACCCGCCCAGCCCTGGCTCCTCGCCAGGTCATTTCCTACGTGTGGCACAGCCGCCAGGGAACCAGCTCCCACTCTGAACAAAGTGGGTTTTACTAAAATTTTCTCTTGTTCTGGTACTGTCAGAATGGCTACAGTGATCACTGTGTTTATACTTGGCCCCAATAAATAACAAACAATGTGTATTGCAAATATTAACACTAACTCAATGAAAACTGCACTCTTACCTGACAGGTGATCGATCCATCCTGCTGAGCCACTGCCTGTGACATAATGGGGTCATTAGGTGGCTGCCATGAATAGACAGCACCTACCTTAGCTGTGGAGACAAAGAACTGCTTGAAATCTAAGCTTGGATAGTCATGGAAACAGCCCCTGGGTTCCCCATAGAATCAGAGCTAGGATGGCTGCAAGGTGGAAT
Organism: Hylobates moloch; assembly: GCF_009828535.3. Taxonomy (NCBI): domain Eukaryota; kingdom Metazoa; phylum Chordata; class Mammalia; order Primates; family Hylobatidae; genus Hylobates; species Hylobates moloch. Next base: position 117,987,273 of record NW_026652276.1, read on the forward strand.
GACCAGCCTCAGCAAATAAAAACCCAGGGGCTGGGCACAGTGGCTCACGCCTGTAATCCCAGCACTTTGGGAGGCCGAGGCGGGTGGATCACGAGGTCAGGAGATCGAGACCATCCTAGCTAACACGGTGAAAGCCCGTCTCTACTAAAAATACAAAACGATTAGCCGGGCGTGGTGGCGGGCGCCTGTAGTCCCAGCTACTCCAGAGGCTGAGGCAGGAGAATGGCGTGAACCCGGAAGGCAGAGCTTGCAGTGAGCCGAGATCGTGCCACTGAACTCCAGCCTGGGCGACAGAGCGAGACTCCGTCTAAAAAAAAAAAAAAAAAAAAAACCCAGGAGACTCCGGTCAACTTGAATTTCAGTAAAGAACAAATCGGCTCAAGTAGTCACGGAGCCAGGTGCAAGCATACAGTGGTATGGGGACACCACACACTGGTATTTCACCTGGCCACCCTACTCCTAGGAAAAGTATTTGGAAACTAAGAACTTGCACCCCCCACCCCATGCCCTGCCGGTGCCCTGCACCACACCAGCCTATCTGCAAATACCAGCAGCCGTGGAAGGGTCAGCATGGCCCTATGTCTTCCACAGGACCCTCACTCCCGCATCACACATGACCGCCAACTGTTCATGTCTCTCAGCAGCGGCTGCCAGCCTCGGCTATCCAGCGCGGCACATGGCGCCTGCAGGGCCTGTGACCAGCAAGCATGCACGCACCTATCTTTGTATTCCTTTCAGGTTCCGTTTTAGCCAGCAAACCTCAAATATTGAAGGGGGAAAAAAAAGCCTGCTAGGGACAGCTGACGCTGAGAGAAGAAGCAGAGGCTAAGCTATCTCACTTTCTATTCTGAATGCCCGCGTGGCGGGGGCCAAGCCGCTAAGGATAGGAGAGCGGCATTCCACATGCACCATCTCCGCCTCCTCAGAGAGCCTGCAGGCTCACACACATGCACACACACACTCGCACACGCACAACATCCACACACACACACCCACCAACATACACACACCCACTCACGCCCACCCACAAACACACCCAGATTCGCCCTCACACACACCCACGTGCACCCACACACACCCACACACTCACCCACACACACACCCCCACACACATGCACCTACATATACCCACACATGCTTCACACCATTCACATGCTCACTCACACATTCACACACCCACACCATTCACACACCCACACCACACACTCACAGTCTCACACCCACACTCTCACACACCCACACTCTCACACACACACACGACCACCCACACCATTCACATGCTTACACATTCACATGTCCACACACTCACTCCCATATTCACATACCGCACACACCATGCACACACACCCACACACCATTCACACACTCACTCCCATATTCACATACCCACACACCATTCACACACCCACACACGTACCATACACACCATTCATGCACTCACACACACATCCATACATCATACACACTGACACACACACAAATACACACACTCATTCTCATGCAATCACACACAGTACATATTTACACACTCACACACTATACACATTCACACATACACGATACACACATTTACTCACAAAATACACACTCACTTGCACACGAATACTGTCACACACATTCACACACACTGACACACACTGTCACACAAACGCACACACTATAACACAACACAAACTCAGTTTCACATTCTCTCACACACGTAATTATCTTGGCAGTGCTATGACGTGGGCATCACAGGGCCCTCAGCTCTTTTTTCAAGGCAAATAGCTATATCATATATTGCCAAAAGTTGTCTCATTTTTTTTAACATTCCGCCAATATACTAATGACTGTGGGGTTCACTGCGACATACCTAAAGTCTTAAGAAGGAAAAAGCAACCTAGCTTGGGCTGAGAAAAAGGTGCGTCCTCCAACAATCCTTTATGACTTCCTTTGATAACACGCGGGAGTCGCGCCCTCCTCTGCCTCCAGCCTTCCTGGCCTGCCGGGACCCACAGCCTCTCCTCCACCACAGCTCCCAGGACCTCTCCCCCTTACCTCCTTTCTTCCCAAGGTAATGACTTCTTTATTATAAGTGGCCTCGAGTCTTTTGTTCAAGTAGGTATGGCATACTCATGATCTTTTAAGAAGCCAGTTCTCTTTTTAAAGTACGCTCCGGATAAACTAAGGGTTCTTCCAGGAGATCTTTAAATAAAGCAGCAGGTGATGATGGAGGCACCAAGCGAGAGGCGGCCCCTTCGCTCCCTGTAGGAGCCATCCTAGGGCCGATGGCTAGCAACTTGTCAACCCAGAAGGGAATGAGAATTTGCAGAGAGGAGGACGAACTTTGCAGCGGAAGAACTGGACTGATTAGTTTTATGAGCTGACCTTTAAAGGAGGGCCTTGTTAACTAAGGATACTTTTCACTCAGCCCCTGTGCCAGCTGCTCTGACTCCATGATCTGATTCCATCTCCTGGGGGAGCAGGGGCCTGAGTGCTAATGGAGCCGACCGCAGTGTGAACTTCGATCTGGCCTCCTGGGGAAGCACTTTAGAAAGGGCCCCTTGGCGGTTAGGGCTTAAAATAAGCACATGGTAAAATCAGAGCCGGGGTTCCTCTGGGGTCTCAGAAAGGACTCCGAGCTCAGACTACAGGCCCCTGTGGGCAGAGCAGGCCCCAGGACTGATCCAGACCCAGCATCCAATCCCGAGAGAGGCCTGCAGACCTGGCGTCAAGCCTCCAGCAACCCCGCTGTGGACATCCTAACCCACCCTCAGACCCAGGGTTCAACCCAACATGGTGCCCCTGGCCTGGTGAGAGACATACATTTCGCCGGAGTTTTAAAGCGTACGTGAGAGTGTAAATGAGAAACAAAAATGAAAAGATCCCCAGTTACAGCCCTCTTCACGCAAACATCCCTGAGTTTCAATAAATCGCTAAGTTGAATGTTCACACAATTCTCCGATTTTCTCTGTATTCTTTCTTGGCCACTCTAGACATTGAGTCACTTGTGTCCTTGTGAGTCTCTTCCTTCTCTTCTCTAGTATGGTGGTTTGCAAAGTGCAGTCTCTCGACCATGGCCTGTTAGCCATGCAAATTATCTGCCTCATCCCAGACCTCCTGGATCCGGATCTCTGGGAGTTGAGTGCAGAAATCAGTTTGGGGGCTTTCCAAGAGATTCAGGGGTACTTCCCTAAGAGACTCACTGTTACAGGAAGACCTGTGCTCCCCACTCTCGTCCCCAGACAACATCGGGCACCATCATAGAGGCACTGTGTCCCTCAATACCACTGGCCCATCCCCAGGCTAGCCCATCGTGTCCCCTCTAAAACGTGGCCTGTGCTGCTCCTCAGAGGGGGTTGCTGTGGGGAGAACTCTGTGAGTCCTTGTCCAAATGGAGAGCAGCACCCTGCTAGCTCAAGGACTTTGGCAACTCCTTCACCTCTCTGATAATCAGCTCCTCAGATATCCAATGGTGATAATAGGGCCATCCTCATTGGATTAACATGAAGAGTCACCAAAGTAATACAAGCAAATCACATTGCATATAGTAGAGGCCCAATAAATAATCATTATTTCCTTCCACCTAAAAGAAATACCCATCTACTCTTCTATCTTAATTGTACTATGCATCATTTAACACCTGTTGCTAATGCTATTTTCTTACTTATTGTTAAAGAAAAATTTATCCAAACACTTGCTAAAAAATGGTATGGCAGACTTTATTCAGGGGGTGCATGGTGATCAGTGTAGGGACCACTGCAACGAGGGCTTGCTGTGGGGAGAGAGGCTAGGCTCATCTCTGAGCACAGCATGGGTGAGGGGATTTGCAGCCTAGAAGTAGGCAGTGGGTGGTGATGGAAAATGACTAAGAGGAAATCACAGGGACAAGGGGAATGTTGTTAGACCCACTCAGTGAGACTTGTGCTGAGGTCAAGCCGGGGTGACGAGACATGGAGGGTGGTCAGATCCAAAGGGTGGGGTTCTATTGATTAAGCACTCAGCAAGATTCTTGCTCAAGCTGGATTCCACAAGGAAAGAGAGGGAAACACAAGGTCGGACCTAGTCTAAAAGGACACGAAGGAGCCTGATAAAGTTCTGGTCAAAGAGTGCCCCTGTCACCATAAAGATTTTCTAATACTCCAAAGGGAAGTGATCTCTCCCCTCTTTCAGCCCACTGCCAGATTTCTTAGCTCCTGTGACATCCGGATTGCTTTGTTTCATTGTCATGAATAGAATTCTCTTATTTCACTATGGAACTGCAGTTGCTCCACAACGGGCATTAGTACACCTTACTCATCTCTTATCCACCCTAGTACCAGCACAAAGCCCACATGTGTCTTTAACACCTACTGGGATGTGACATCTGTGTCGCAATGGGATGTCCAGGCCAACACCTGATGCCTGCTTCCATTGCCCTCGTTCTGTTCTACAGCAAGGAAAAGACCACACAGCTTCTCACACAAGACTATTTTCCGTGCCCTCCCCAAGACGGGGGGGAATGTCGTCTAGTGGGCTCCGGCAGCTGTACTGAGTACTGCACTGCTGCAGGCTAAGTTGTGTTCTCAAACATTTGTATATTGAAGTCCTAACCCCAGCGCCTCAGAATGGAACTGTATTTGGAGATGGGGCTTTAAAGAGGTGATTACGTTAAATTCAGGTCTTTATAGTGAGTCCTAACCTGAACGATGTCCTTATAAGAAGAGATTAGGACACAGACACACATACAAGGGAAGACCATGTAAGGACACAGGGAGAAGACAGCATCTACAGGCCCAGGAGAGAGGCCTTAGGAAGAACCAGCCCTGCCCACACCTTGATCTTGGAATTCCAGCCCCCGGAACTGTAAGACAATGAATATCTGTTGCTTGAGCTGCCCAGGTGTGGTGTTTGCCATGGTGGCCCCAGGACACCAACAAGCCTAACCAGGTGCTCAGTGGCGCCCTTTCTCCCACCCCTGGCCAAACGCAGGAGACACAGGCCACGAAAGCTCACATCTTCCCGAGGGGACGGTGCAAGGCGAGCAGGTGGGCCTCACTCCTTTTGCAAGGCATCTATGACTCCTCATCTTAATCTGATAGGAAGGATGAGGAGGAAGCTGAGAGCAAAACCACCTCTCTGAAGTGCTGGCAGTTGGTTCTGCACCCCCAGGACCTTGGCATGGAAGAGGCTCCCACCAGCCCTGACCGGCCTCCTCTCCCTTCAGCTCCCAGAGCCCATTTGGCCTCAGGAATTCCTTCCTCCTTCCAGAAGCGGATGCACCATCACAGAAGCTCCGGGAGCGCTGACACCAGGTGCCGAGTACAGAGCCACGGCGCTCCATCGGGCCCCTGAGCTGGTGAAGGCACCCTTCACAAGTGTGCATACGAAGTGTGCCAACAAGATGTTCTTTTTTCTGATATCAAATACTTCTATATTCGATGAGTAAAAGCACACTTCACTAGCTGAGTGAGGCACTCCATGTCCTTTCCACTTCCTCCAGTTCCTTCTAGGGGTCCTGCCCCCTGGCTTTCTCAGGCCATCTCCCTTCTCTCATCCCTGCAACTCCGAGAGGACTTTAGGCCACCTGTTGTGGGAAGCCTGAGGCTGCTGGTTCCATTCCCCAGTCACCCCTCGGCAGTGCTCAGGCTCACGTGACACTCCAGGCTCCAGTGCTAGCCCCTAAGAAAGAGGAAGTCCTCACCAGCTTGCTCTGGCTCTCATACAGACCCTCATGCAGACTCGCCTTGTTCTCCCTCTGGGAGATGTCACTAACACACCTTTCAGGGCTCACCCACCTTCCTGGACGTGCTCCTGGTGGAGGCCGGGCACGCACATCGGTCCTGGGTAGAAGGGGCAGCCTACATTCCATCACCCTATCCCACGCCCTCTTCTTTAGAACTGTGTATCTGTCTCAATCTCATTTTTCCTGCCTTCTGTTCAGCCAGACTCTGTCACTGCTACTTTAACTGGGCCCCTAGTGAGCCACCCTCATGTCCCCACTTTGGACAAACTTTGGCATATATCATTCCATGAGGAGGAGACCCTCAGCTGCGACGAAGAATGCCCCCATGTCACTCCTGTTGTCTGTAGCCCTTCCCTAGGCTTGCAATCAAGTTTGGAGGGGGTGGGGGGTCGATTTCACAAATGCTAAGGGAGAATACAGCTTCAGAAATAATCCCGCCAGTGAGACCCAGCCTTGCTGCTCTGGGTGCTGGTAAGAAACTGAAATGAACCACAAGGGCTTATGCTCAGAATCAAAAACTACCCCACATTTACCAATATTTTAATTCATGATGTTTATTTTCTCAGAATGGGAGAAAAACAAAGAATACATCTTATCTCTATACTTTAACCCACCTTTTCGGTCTATAGATCTCGAAAAGGTAACTTTTTTTTTTTTTTGAGATGTATTATGTAACACTACCAACTAAGGCATAGATCCTCTTCCCAGCACAGGGGCCCTCCTTTTCTAGCCTAAGCAGTGTTTCCAGAAAAGATTTGACCGTTCTGTTCTTGAGTTTTCCACTTGAGAACACAGTGCCACTGGCTCTCAGATTGACCTGTCAGGCCCATTAGGATGCAGAGGTGTCTGAGCGTGTCCTTTCCCTCCCGCCCTTCCAGGCCCTCATCCCGAGTCCTGCCTCCTGCCGCGCCTGCATTCCTTGTTGCTAGCACTGATAACTATCAGCCTTTTCCTCCTGTCTAAAGGTGCCCGCTCCGCTTGCCGTCCTGCCCGTGTCTCCTCCACATCGTTTTTTGGACCTTTCCCCTTGTGCAGATGCAGATGCCCACATCTGTCTCCAGGGGGAGGCACTGAGCTTCCCAGGAGCTGTGTCTCCCTTACCACACGTGGGATATCAGACCCGCGAGGTGCCCAGCAAAGTGAATTCAACGCCGCTGCTGCGTCCGAGACAATTCACGTGGTCAACGCTGCTGCAAAGAGATTTTTGTTGCTGCTGTTCTACAGAATTCTCAAGTCGTTAGTTTCTAGCTAGGAAAGAAAGATTTCTGGAGCACTCTACGTTGGGTGGGGTAGAGATAGCCCCTCCTCCGCACGTCACCTTTGGTAGTGAAACAGGTGATCCTCCTGGCTCACGCAACCCCAGGCTCTGTGTTCCCCGAGAGACAGACCCCACCGCCCAGGGAAGAGCAAAGCCTGTCAGCCCAGGGCGACTCACTGACACTGTGGAAAACAGTGCAACCCTCTCCCCACCACAGGAAGAGAGCCCTGGGCGGTTCTCCTCAAACACGGTGCCAAGGGGAGCCCGTTACCTGCCCTGGGAGCTGGAGCAGAAGCAGCCTTGACGGCAGCTGAAGGCTGTACCAGAAAGGCCCTCAGCCTGGATATGCACAGCTCCCGCTCAGAACCGCAGGCAGCTCTGCGCCTCCGCCCCCAATCTGTGCCTGTGAGGGAGGGGAAGGAAGGGCAGGAGTGGAAGGAGAGGGGCTCCTCTGCCAGCATCCACGCTCGGTTGCCAGGTTACTGCTTGCTGGTCTCTATGTCGCCTGGGGTTGCGTTCCGGCTTACAAATCCAGGGATTCTCTAAAAAGCAGAAAAGGAAAAAATGTTTTTACAAGATTTGATTGTCATGTTCTTGAGCTTTACCATTTAAGAAACAAGTGTCATTGGTTTTCAAATTAAGCCTAAGTTGTCCCATTAGGATTCAGCTGTGTCTGGGCATAACCACGAGGCTATTTACAGGAGATTTTATATATACTCACATTGCATACACACACACAGAGGAGGGAGATATATACACACGCATATGTATCTCTGTGTGTATATACATACATGTACATATATGAAATATACAATGCATTTGCCTAAAAACAATGGGGGGATAAACATACAGCCTGAGAAGTCCCTGGGAAAGAGCCATGGAATAGAAAAAAGCAGAGCCCTGTGGGTGGCCTGCACATTCAGAAGTCTGGTTTCCTTCTCAGCCCCCTCTCTCAGTTCTTTTACTACCCTGAAAGACAATGTCCATTTGGTTCGTTTTGAGTTTATCTTCATACAGTACATAGGCCTCCCTTCTAGCCGACTCGCATAGACATTTGCCCTTTGACCAACCCCATCCTCCTTCTCGGGAGTTATCTCAAATAGGCCAAGTAAGAACCAGCCTGTGCACAAAGCTGGGCATCATAGCATAGGGAGACAAATGGCTGGAGCCAACCCTCACATCTATTGCCAGGGGATTACATGGGGCCATGCCCATCCCCATGCAGCCCCATGCAGTTATAAGCAGGAAGAGCACCCTCGCCATGTGCATCTGGAGTGTGGTTTTCCAGTCTGTGCTGTAAAGGAAAAGGAGAGTGCAGAATGGTGTGTATAGCAGGCTGCCCTCTGTGTTAAAGATGTAAAAATCCACGTGAATGTGTTTGTATACACTATGCATTACATATCACATATACTATAATACACATGTGTACACTTTATAAACTTAAAACCATATAAAGATAAACCAAAAACGAATTAAGTGGACATTGTCTTTCAGGGTAGTAAAAGAACTGAGAGAGGGGGCTGAGAAGGAAGCCAGACTTCTGAGTGCGCCTTGTTTTAGTTTTGACTTTAGAACCATGGAAATATTTTACAAACACAAACCAAAATGAACTAAATATGTTTTCTAAAAATCCCTAAAAATTGGAAAACTATCCAAAACAAATAGAAGCTAACCATAATTCATGTTAGTGGTACGACTATATTGAGCAGAATTATCTCAAGGGGCTTGAAAATGCATTATTTTGACTCTGCAACCTCAGCGGAATGTAGCATAAGAGTAAGAAGAACTCCACAGACAACCCTTAAACTAGTCATCAGCTTTATTGTTGTAGTATTGGTGGTGTGTTTACATTTATACGAATAAATGCATATACGTAGCAGGACAAAGCAAATAGTTATATCAATTTTCATTAAAAACAATATTCAAATAGAAGCAGATTCAAGTATAAAAACCAAGATATCAAGCATCATCCTGGCAATGCCAGGTTTGAATTGGAAATATTAGGATCAACTCCTGTTTTATGTTTCTCCCCTACATATTTTTAGCTTTTGGAAGGGACTGAAGACAATGACAATCCAGCATTCATGAGCAGCCCCTGATACCCAAATTGTCCATAAACACATTTCCCACCCACAGAGACCAAGGGCCAGGGAGAAATGGGGGGGCAGTAAATGTAGAAAAAGAGCCTGTGAGATTTTGTTGTAGCAGAAAGCAAAGAAATTGTCAAATACTACTGGGATCATATCCAAAGGGGTGAGATGTCATCTTGAAGGGGCTCAAAAGAAACAGCTTGAGTCTTCCAAATGAATAATAATTATAATGTATCGAAATACATCAATTACATAAAAGTCATACTCAATAAACCAAAAATGCACCAAAATACAAATATAAAAACAAACAAAAATGCTTGTTTCTGATTGGAGATCACTGGAGCATTGATTATTATGTAAAAGGAATCAAGCAACTATCTTATCTGTCTTGGACAAACTGTTTTTCTTTTTTTTTTTTGAGATGGAGTTTCGCTCTTGTTGCCCAGGTTGGAGTGTAATGGCACAATCTCAACTTACCACGGCCTCCGCCTTCTAGGTTCAAGCAATTCTCCTGCCTCAGCCTCCCGAGTAGCTGGGATTACAAGCATGCGCCACCATGCTCAGCTAATTTTGTATTTTTAGTAGAGATGAGGTTTCTCCATGTTGGTCAGGCTGGTCCTGAACTCCCAAGCTCAGGTGATCTGCCTGCCTCGGCCTCCCAAAGTGCAGGGATTACAGGTGTGAGCCACCGCACCTGGCCGACAAACTATTTTTCATGACAAACAATTGTTGAAAGAAATAATTTTAGAGAAGAATCCACATCATAAATTCAGGCTGAAATTTAGAATTTGAAGGCTCACCATTTTGAAATCACTCGTGAAATGATGGGTCTAGGTGGTAGCCATCCATGACTGTTTAAACTATCATGTGAAAGGGAGATGGGGAACTTTAGTTTGGATAATCACACTGACACCACCTGAACCCACTGACTTGTGTCATCATTGGTAAAATGGACAAGCAGGCCATGTGTCTTTCAGTGGGACAGGGACACAGCATATCCCATGTTCCTATGCTGATGGGATAGGGACACAGCCTAGTGAAACTTTCTTGACAAAAAAAGAAAAAACAATCAGCATCTGAGCAAGCCTCTAGGTCCGACTACAGATTTACAAGAAATAAAGGGTTCCAACGAGCACATGAACTGTGAGGGGTGGACCTAGTTTGGATCCTGATTTAAATAAACGAAACGTGAAAAAACTTTTATATGACAGGGAAAGAAAACTGAACACAGGGTGGACGTGAAATCATATTAAGAAATTGTTATCAATATCACTAGAAGTGATCACAGTATTGAGAATAAAGCTTGTCTATTACAGAGTCCTACTAAAGTATTGATTGGTTAAATGATATATATCTGGGATGTTCTAGCAAAACTAATAGGGGACATCTGAAAGAAAAACGACAAATGGTTGGTACTGATTGCAGCTGGATATGATTGAAATTTTCTGAAATAAAAATTAAACCAAAAGAACTGATGAGGCAGCATGAGGGAAACAGGCCGCTCACTGACATTCCCTCTGGCAGACATGCTGGAGTTGGGGCTGAGGCCTTCGGCTCAAGGGCTGAAGCTCAGGGGAACAGAAATGATGGCTTCCTCACCATCTCTGATGTTAGAGACTGCCCAAAGTGGGAAGATGGACAGGTTACGTTGCCATTTTGGAAATTCCTTTTGGAGCACTTAAAGCATATAACAAAACCAGTGGCCTCAGCAGCAGACTAGGCAGGAAGACATCTGGGGCTGAACAAAACAGGCAAAAAGAGACCACAGACAGAAGTTGGGCAGGAAGACAAACCTGGGGCAAAGTCAGACATGTTCTGTGGTAGCATGAAGGTGGTAGTAACCACAGCACAGATGTCGGGAAACTTGGTGGGTGTTAGGGTTTTATGCCTGTGTCCCCCCAGATTCATTTGTTGAAACCTGATCTCCAATGTGGTGGTCTTAGGAGGTGGGGCCTCTAGGAGGCGATTAGATGATAAAGACTTCATGATGGGACTAATGTCCTTATCCAGGAGGCTGGAGGGAGCTCATTTACCCCTTCCAACATGAGAGGATGCAGCCAGAAGACACTGTCTTTGAAGCACAGGCCCTCAGCAGACACCAAGTCTGCTGTCATTTTGAACTTGGACTTCTCAGCCTCCAGATCTGTGAGGAATAAATCTCTATGGTTTGTAAATTACCCAGTCTAAGGTGTTTTGTCATAGCACCCAAACAAGCTAAGTTCAGACTCATTCTGATGGAAGTTTCTGGGGAAGGTGTGCATGAAGACGTGGAGTTCACACAAAGCCAAAGATTGAAGAAGCAGAGAAATGGAGCCAAGGAAAATCCAAAGTACAGAGAGGATATTAAAACCTGTCTCACGGGGCCTGCCTTGAAATGACAAGAAAGGCACTAGGGACTCACATAAGGAGCATTCTCAGAACTGAGCCTGTGTCAGGTGCTCCAGCATATGAATCCCCAAAGTACCCTACTGGGAGAAACATGTGAGGGTCTTCTCTTTCCTTTTCCCTTTTTCACTGAAGGGCAGGCTTCCAGCATCTGATGCCCTGTCTGCAGATGCAGAGCCACTTCAGTTTTGAAGTGCTCCCTACAAAGGGGCTCTAAGGTTGCTTTTATCCTGCCAGGGATCCAGCATTCCATGTGATCATGCTCCTCTTTAGGACAGCCTGGTGCTCAGGGAGCTGGGCTCATGCATGCCCAGGAATGCCCGCCCCATTCCCCCAACACCGGCATCCTAATGACAGAGATTCATATTACATTGTTTCATTGATACAAGCTTTATAGGATGGAACCAAGGTCCTGGCTGCCAAGAGGCCCTCCAGCAAGTATATACATGAGCCATGCAGGCATAGACCCCTAAAACTTAACTGAGAGCTTCTTAACCCAAACCCACTCTGCTACCATGCCAGTAGGAGCAACCCCTCCTCCTCTGCAGCTCCTCCTGACTTGATAGACAACCCTGCATATGCCTTGCTGTGGAAATTAGCTTGAAAGGGAAACCTCTAGGCCTCTACTGAAATCCCACCTGCTCCAGAGACCAAAGGCAAACCCTGGAAATGACTTATACCCTAAGACAATATGATTTTGCCATTGGATGTCTGTAAAAACCCATGACCTAAATGTGAAACTGGAATCTGAAGGCATTAGACCAGGGAAGGAGTTACGCAATTTTAGATTAAGATAAATGCATTTATAGAAATGCATTTGTTTGATATTTCAAACTTCAAGTCTGAGCTCCAGCAGCTGGGGCAGACAGGATGCTAATTGCTTGCGAGGTTGGTCAACTAAAATTTGAATTGAAGGACAGTCGTACTAAATAAGATGAGATACTAGAGATTCTTTAATGTAATATAAAAGATGAAATCCAAGCATTTGGGAGACAGAAATGTTGGAGTATTTTTCACCATATCTGAGCATTTATTTTTCTCCAACTCTGCAACATAAAGAAAAGCATCAGAGAGGCCTCTCAGTACCAGTGTTTCTGAGGAACAGTGATGATGATCCCCCAGCAGTCAGGGATAAAAGTTGCAGACATCCCATTAGTGGACTGTCTGGTATCAGTGGTGATTACATATTCTCTGGGTAACAAGCTTAGAAACTAGAGACAAGAAAGCATTGTTACTGGAATAGGCAGCAGAGCTGGGATGCGACTCAAAAGGGACTGATCCTAGGGAGCGCTGGGGATGGGAGTGAGGTTTAATTGAATAGAGTTCCTAAAGCTGAAACAGGTGAGGACCCTAAGACTAAACCTGAAATATCCCTTGATGTACATGGCAAGCTTGTTAAAAAGAGACTGAAGTGCCCATGGCCTTCCATCATCCTGCATCTCGTTCTGTTTATAGACTGTCTTAATTATGGTAGATGAGGCTGCAGTAATAACATAAACCCCCAAATTTCAGTGCTTTAACAAAATAAGGGAGGGATGAATGTTCAAATATGATAAATCCATTCTAGCATCTCTTTCTCTTTAACATTTGGATTCCTTCACTCAAATAACATCAAATGAGAGTGCCCTGGTTGGTGGGCAGCTCTCCCTCATGCCATAATTCAGCATTCTTCTATCTTTTGCCTCTACCATTCTCCAGGGCCTTGTCATTTTCATCCGCTGCCAGGAGGAGAATAAGTGCATAGCGTAGGTGTCATGCTTCTTGGAAGCCTTGGTTTGGGATTACTAGACAGCATTAGTCGAAATAAGTTGCATGGCCTGAAGATATATTCCCTTGCTGGCCAACCACTTCCTCGTTAGCACTGCAATGAATGTAAGGAGTGAAAAAATATTAGTCAACAGCTCCCCAACTCTGTTAGAGAGGCCCAGAGCCCCTTGGAAGGGAGGCCTGGCAACAGGAATTCCTGTACAACATATACTGCAAATATTCTCCCAAGCCTTTCCCAAAGGAATCTCATTTATTTTCCAAAGTATCTAAGTGCTGTGAGATGGGAAATAACTAGACTAATGAGGGATTGTTGGAAACTAGCTCTGAACTGATGCAACCACTAGGGACCCATATCCCTGTGGTTCATCCAATAGAACAGGGCTTTCTGTGTATCTTACGTTGACCTTTCTCATCATGAACAGGGTAGGAATTGCTGTTCCTCTCGTAACCAAGAAACATGAGTCTAGCTTTCAGGAGGTGACGATGGGAGTACACTGTGCACACTCTTCTTGGTCTCCCCCATTTTGGCACTCAGAGCAAAAATGTTTCAACCAGGTGATGCAAAAATGCTTCTGCTGAATCAAAGGCTGAGACCATTGTAGGCACTTTAGGTCCCTTATGACAGTAGGCAGAAAAAGATACAAAAGAGAGCCTACACTGTCGACTGGAGTATTGGGCTTGATTGTTAATGGGGATATGAGGATATATAAAATGGTGAAGGGAAAGTGCACCTGGATCTGAGAGGTCCTGTACATTTTCCTAGTACTACAAAGGTGGACACCCAATGTTAACACTCAAAGAAAACTATAGCAATATTGCAGTTCCATGACTATCAAGGCACGAAACCCTTCAGAAAGCAAAGGGATCAACCCACCATAAAGAGCTCTAACCAGTCAAGACACTGCTGAGAGCAATGGAAACATAGGCTGTGCCAGAAAGAGGTTATCATGCTGACCATGGCTTATGGCAGGTGCGGAAGCAAGGATGACTGTGCCCACCACATCTTACCTCTTGCTTGGCCACACACTTATTCACATCTGTAAGTGGGGTTGGTTTTGCCCTATCCCATGTCTCTATCATGTATATAAATCATTTTGCCACTGTTATCTTTACTCATTAGTCTATAGGTACAAAATATCAAGCCAATTTCAGGATACCACCATAGAGGACAACCCTTGCTGAGTTTCCATGACATAACCCACTTCTCTCTGTCTCCATCCCCTTGTGTATGCTCAACTCTCCCTCTTTGTCTTTTTTACAACACTTCCTTGGATTGGCATTTTGGAGTATCTACAATGTCTCCTTACCTTGTGATCCAAAATTCATGAAAATCTGCCCTATGGTTTGAATTTAGTGAATCCCCCATCCCAAAATTCAAAAGTTGAAATCTAACCTGCATTGCAATAGTGTTATGAGCTGAGGTCTTTAGGAAGTGATTAGTGGCCCCTTATGAAAGAGTTGGACAAGAGCAGCCTTGCTCCTTCCACCATGTGAAGACACATAGAAGGCACCATCTTGGAAGCAGAGAGCAGCCTTACCAGACATCAAATCTGCCTGCATCTTGATCTTGGACTTCCCGACCTCCAGAATTGTGAGCAACAAATTTCTATTATTTAGAAATTACCCAGTCTCTGGTAAGTTTATGGAAGCCCAAACAGATTAAGACAATCTTTCTGCCCTTCATAATGATAATTCCTTAATTTCCAATCCTACACCAGTCCTCAATAATCAGAGTTCCCTCCAGATAATTCTACTGAAATGACTTTCACTGATGCCTCTAATTAAGAAGTGCAGTAGAGACTTTTCTGGATCTGTTCCTTGGCAAAGATTTTTTGTCATATTTAACACCGTTGATTATTCCCACCTGAAACCTCTCAACTCCATTCACTTATGTTTAGGAACACAGGTGACACTGTGACCTAGGCTCTTTCAGTTCTCTTTGTACTTTGTTAAGCTTTTCATTTAGGAAATATTTATTGGGCCCTGCACTATATTGCTGGGAAATGAGAGAGAGCTTTCTGAAAGGAGTGACAAGTAAGCTAACAGCCAAAGGAGGAGTGAGAATTAATCTAGAAAGGAATGAGGAGAAGAGCATAGAAGACATTTCAGACAGAAAGAAGGGCTTTCTTAAACACAATAGGTAAAATTAAAAAAAAATAAGAAAGAAAGGCATACTCAGGATATTACAACTAGTAGAGACTAGGTGGAACATCCACTTTGAGGCAGGAAATGAGAAAACACGAGTTCAAATATAAACCATGAAGGGTTTTCCATGCCATTCTCCAAAAATATGGATTTCATAGAGAGGGCAATGGATGTTCATGGAAGGTTTGTTAGCAGGGGAACAGCAAAGGATTGCACTTCAGGAAGATCACGCTTGTGGAACTGTAGGAACAGACAGCCTGAAGACCACGACAGGGAGCACAGTGGAAACCCATGCTGGTAATCTAGGGGGACGATGATGGTGGCTGGAATTTCCACAAGAAAGATGCAGAAAAGTAGACATACTGGAGCCACAGAATGTTTCATAACACACAATGTTCATCACTTGAAATAGCTATAAATGATTGATTAATTGGAGAATACACTTAGTGTTATATGATAGCTGCCAGTTACAGCATCAAATAATGCGAGGTAACACTGTAGAAACTATAAACAACACTATAAGGACAGAAAGCTTCCACACCAGTCACACAGCTGCTTTCTTTGAGTGGCCTTGTTCTTCTTTTACCCTGATAAGAGTGGGTGAAAAGCCTCTGCTAACAATGATGCTGGTGGTGTCTGGAAAAGAGAAGCCTTTCTCTTGCTCAAAAGCTAGATGGAATCAAATGCCATTAATTCAGGGACATTCTGTTTCTATTGATATGCCTACAACAATTGAAAATGCACTTATTAAAGAAATCTACAAGAGGTGCAGAAGCAAGGACAATTGTGCCTACCTCATCCTATCTCCTGCTTGGCCACGCACTTACATCTGTTAGTGGGTTTGATTTTGCCACGTCCCATGTCACTATCTTTTATATAAATCACGTTGCTACTGTTAGCTTTATTCATTAGTCTATAGGTACAAAATATCAAGCCAAGTTCAGGATAAAACCAGAGGAAGATTATAGTAGAAACATCTGTCCTTACATTCTCAAAAGCTTTAGCCTTGAATCATCTTTTTCCCTCCGGAGCCTTTTGTTTTTGAAATATGAGTTCTGAGAAATGCCATGACTTTAATCTTTTTATAGAGTAGTGGTTCTCAACCAGGGGCTATTTCGCTCCCAACAAAGGACATTGACAATTTCTGGAGGCATTTTTGGTTGTCACAACTAGGGAGTAGGTGCTACTGGCATCTAGAAACTTACATTCTAAGTATTCTACAATGCATGTAACAGTCTTCCATAACAAAAAAGTATTTGGCCCCAAAATGTTGACAGTGCTGACCCTGTACTTAAGCCTAGATTCCCTTCTGAGTTGCAGATGATAAACTAAGACAAAAACAGCTCTACCTTAAGGAAATTATCCCCATTTTACAGATAAAGGAACTAAGATTCAAAATCATTACTTAATTCATCCAGGGTTTCAAAGCTGGTAAATTCTGGAGCTGATACACAATTGAGAGATAGCTGCCCCACTACAAAATGTGGCCTCCCACATCCTCCTCCACAGGAGAGAAGGGGGCAGTGCCAGTTCTAAGCCTCTCCTAGATCAGATCAATGCCATTGTTATCTAGGATAAAGTAGCTCCACACAACTATTTTATTTTTTTTATTTTATTTTTTTTTTCTGAGACCAAGTCTTGCTCTGCTGCCCAGGCTGGAGTGCAGTGGCGTGATCTTAGCTCTCTGCAACCTCCACCTCCCAGGTTCAAGCAATTATCTACCTCAGCCTCCCAAGCAGCTGGGATTATAGGCACCTGCCACCACACCTGGCTAATTTTTGTTTTTGTTTTTTTTTTTTTTAGATGGAGTCTTTCTCTGTCCCCCAGGCTGGAGTGCAGTGGCGCGATCTTGGCTCACTGCAAGCTCCGCCTCCCGGGTTCACGCCATTCTCCTGCCTCAGCCTCCCGAGTAGCTGGGACTACGGGCGCCCGCCAACATGCCCGGCTAATTTTTTGTATTTTTAGTAGAGACGGGGTTTCACCGTGTTAGCCAGGATGGTCTCGATCTCCTGACCTCGTGATCTGCCTGCCTCGGCCTCCCAAAGTGCTGGGATTACAGGCTTGAGCCACCGCGCCCGGCCTAATTTTTGTATTTTTAGTAGAGATGGGATTTCACCATCTTGGCCAGGCTGGTCTTGAACTCCTGACCTCGTGATCTACCCACCTCAGCCTCCCAAACTACTGGGATTACAGGCGTGAGCCATCACGCCCAGCCTATTTATTTTAATATTTGTTAAGTTATAGCAATTTAGTTTGGCTCTCAGATTCTTTTTCCCAGCTTTTCAAACTAGCAAAATACTTTCGGTTTCCAATTCAATTCCTATGATGTATGTCAGGAAATCCAGGCTTCATCCATAACAGCAACCACAAGGCTCACATCTTCTTCCCTTACCTGTTCACATTGCTTTGTGGCTCTGGGAGGAGCAGTTGTCTTTTAGAGGTCAGCTCTTGCGGCAGCGTCCTGGGTCTGGAGCCCAGATAATAACACCTTTCTGCATACATCTTTTTATTAGGAACTTATCTTTTTGTTCCACCTAGTGCTGCCTGCCAGCTTGCTTCAAAGCTCCTTTAGAAACAAGCATCCCAGCATTCCTTCTGCAGCGTTAGTACTATAAACAAGCTGCAGTTTGCAGGCACACAGTGCACTCTTAGTGAGTCTGTTCCTTTATCATTCTGCGGCTGCATTTCCTAAACGGTGTTCCTTGAAATGCTCTTTAGGGAGAGGTTAATAAATGTGGCAGGAAGGAAACGGAGGGGGGAGGTTACGGTCCAAAAGTTTGACAAATGTTGCATATGAAACTTCTTCAAGGAAATTTTAAAAGCATATTTGCCAACAACAGTTTCTGAGAAGCCAAAGGGAAGGATAGATAAGCCTCCTTAGCTTCATCTTACCCAGACTTTCCTAGGCTTCTTTGATTATCAAACCCATTTTTCATAACACATATTAGCCAGCAGGCCATTGTTTCATACGCATCAGAGACGTTACCCTGAGATGGAAGAAATTAAGGTGTGGTTACGTCCATGTTACAAATGAGAAAACTGAGGCTCAAAGAAGCCACATGACCAAACTCGTGTCACCCAATAAATGCAATTTGGCACCGAGGCTGAACTCAGGGTTTGTGAATCCAAAATTCTCTCTCCTCTGTACCACAGTATTTTTATTATCATGCCTCACTTTTGCAAAATTTTCATACATGAGGAATTTCCACAAAACAGAACACTACCAGGCCATGCCTGGTCCACTCACAAAAGCCTTAAGCCTTCCACTCACACAACTGGAGACCTTTGACAGGCTCTCAGTCACCCAGGATAGTGGGATCCTTCTTGGTTCATTCTTTAGGACTCATCCTGAAACAGACAAGTGGATGGAAGAATCACTGGCTTCGTATTCTGGGGCTCAACATTAAGTTAGCAGGGCTGTTGGCTGGGCCATGGACTTGTTTCCCAGTTGTGACAACTGGTCTTCTGTCATATTCCCAACACAGGCTCTTGCTTAGTGCCTGGTAAAGACCCCTGCACTAATTCCCCATCCAAACGCCCCTGGTGCTTCTGCAGAGAGGTACTGCCTTGCTCTTTCTGGGAATCCTGTTCTAGAGCTGAGATATGGTTCAAGCCCTCAAGGACTTTCTATGTTAATGGCATGGCATGTCCATTGTTGCTCACACCAAGGTATTTTCAGCCATCCTCTGCCTGTCTGCAGAAGTAACCACCATTAGCTCAAGGAGCCTGATAGCCCTGTGCTGATCATTACCACACTTTTCAGCTAAACATTCCTTCTACTTCCTCCGGAATTATCTATTTCCTGACTCCCCTATGAAAAACAAACCCAGTGCCTGCTCAAAAAAAAAGAAAAAATCCATTCATCTTTTCAGTGAACGAAGCACATGGCACCCAGAAATAGTCATTCATTTAACAAATGCTGAGTGCCTCCTATGTCTCAGAGCTGGGTGCTAGAGTCCAGCTTAGGACAGCACAAAGCTCCTGCCCCTGTGAATTAATACATAATGCAAGGTCAGGTAGATACACACGCCAGAGAGGAAGCCCAAGCAGGATGAGGACTGAGAGAGTAGCCAGGATGGAGGGCCATCGGATAGTCAGGCAGGGTGGGAGGATGGGACGCTGGGACAGGATCTGAATGAACAGGGGCAGACGGGGGGGAAGAGAGTTCCACACAGACAAAACACTGGCTGCAAAGATGCTGAGGTAGCAGGAATAGCAAGTAAGCCGCTGTGGTGAAGCCATGCCCTGGAACGAGAGAGTGCAGACAGGAGGTCAGAAACACAGCTGGAGCCTGGGGCCTACTGAGAGGGCAGGAGAGCCATGCTTCAGAAACACAAGTGTAATCCCAGCACTTTGGGAGGCCAAGGTGGGCAGATCACTTGAGGTCAGGAGTTCAAGACCAGCCTGGCCAACATGGTGAAACCCCATCTCTATTAAAAATGCAAAAATTAGCTGGGCATGGTGGCAGTCACCTGTAATCCCAGCTCCTCGGGAGGCTGAGGCAGGAGAATCATTTGAACCTGGGAGGTGGAGATAGCAGTGAGCGGAGATCACACCATTGCACTTCAGTTGGGCGGCAAGAGTGAAACTCTGTCACCAAACAAAAAAAAAGAAAGAAAGAAAAGTAAAGAAAAAGAAACAAAAGCAGATGGCAGATGCGGTGTTGTTCAAAGGCCACTTTGGAATGGATGGGCAGCCTGAGAGCGGAGACCTGTCCAAAGTCCAGGCAAGAGAAGAGAGTGGCTCGAATGAGGGAGACGCTGGTAGAGAAAATGAGTTGTCAGACCCAGGAAAATGACTCAGGTACAAAAGGCAGGACTTCCAATGACAAAGGATGGACAGATGTCTGAGGCCACCATGCCTGGACTCTGAAGAAGTGTGCCCGGGGTGGGGAGTTCAGATATGGGCATGCTACAAGTGGGGGCCTGTAGAAGAGGAGGTTTCTTTCCTCACCTGCCCGAGGTTCAGGGCAGAGGCCCCTCTAACAAAAGACAGAGGAACAAGAGAAAAGCATGCACGTGGATTTGATGTCAGTTTTACATGACATGGAGCTTTCAAAAATGAAGACTCGCCGGGCGCGGTGGCTCACGCTTGTAATCCCAGCACTTTGGGAGGCCGAGGCGGGCGGATCACGAGGTCAGGAGATCGAGACCACGGTGAAACCCCGTCTCTCCAAAAAAAATACAAAAAATTAGCCGGGCGCGGTGGCGGGCGCCTGTAGTCCCAGCTACTCGGAGGCTGAGGCAGGAGAATGGCGTGAACCCGGGAGGCGGAGCTTGCAGTGAGCCGAGATTGCGCCACTGCACTCCAGCCTGGGCGACAGTGAGACTCCGTCTCAAAAAAAAAAAAAAAAAAAAATGAAGACTCAAAGAAACAGGAGAATCTGTGTGTTTTTTATGCATTTTTTATGCTTGGTTTGAGGAAGAAGTGGATAGTTTTGGAGAAGTATGACTGGATAAATACTCATACCATTAGTATGAGCTAATGGCAATGAACTGGCTGGTGGGGGAGACTTAGCAAGGCCTGTGTGCTCAGAGTCCCCTCTGTGTCCCTGTGTCCTCAAAGATAAGAACATCCTTTCCTCCAGGGATAGGGAAGCCATGTCTCATGTGAGGCTCTGGTGGCCTGCTTCAGGGGAAGGCCAGAGCATCTGTCCTAGGTGTTATGACCTCTTCAGGGGAGGGGGGTGGGGAAAGGTCAGAGTGACATTTCTACTTCTGCCACTGTTTTCAAATTCCTTCAGCTTACAATGCTCAACTGGACCTATTAGACATCCAGGTGGAAATAAGAAATATGTAAATATGGAGTTTAGGGTGGGAGTCGGGGCAAGAGACAAAATTTGGAGGCCCCCAGTGGGAGATGGGATGGAGATTGCATAAGAGTACCTAAGAGTGACTGAAGATTAAGAAGAGAACTGAGAAAGAGGCCCTGAGACACGCGACCTTCTCAGTATTTAAGGGGGATCTGGAACATAAGGAACCAATCAAGGAGTTGGAAACAGAGTGGTCAGAGAAGTCAGAAGAAAGCTCATGGGGAGCCAAGCAAAGAAAATGAACCCAGAGGCTGAGGAGGACCGTGAAGGAATTGCTGGATGAGGGTCCTGAGCTTTGCTGGCGTCCTGGGCAATAGTGCGATGGAAACAGAGCAAGAGTGGAGAGGATTTGAGAAAGGATAAAGCTCAGACAGGAAATGCAGAAAAGTTTTTTCTGGGAATTGCAGAAACTGAAGGGAAGCAAAAAATAATAATAATAATAAAAATAAGAGAGAGAGAGACTTTCTAGCTCGTTTATGTACCTCAGCAAAAAGGGAAAAGAGAGGGGATATTAGCACAGTCAAATTCACCATTAGTCCGGAGGATTTGGGACCCAGTGCATCAGGGCAGTGGTTGTCATAGACAAGGAGGCACCTGTATGTTCCCCGTAACCACAGGGAGCCAACAAGAGGGTTCAGTCTCAGGGTGGACAGACTCGACGGTGCAGAAATGAAAAGGCCCTCTTCCAATCAACTTCATTCTCTCAGTGAAATAAGGAGTGAGGCTACTGAGTGAGGAGGTGTGGGCATGATGAAGTCGACAAGAAAACAGGTGTGAAGCAATAGAGCAGATCAGAGGTCAATGGAGGAGGGTCGCATGCACAGCAGAGCTGGACTCACTGACCAGTTTGGAAGAGAGAGAACTAGGCATGTGCCTCTTCATGATCTCATGAGCATTTTTACCCTAAAGACAAGAAAAGCAACAGGGGAAGATCTTAAGACCAAAACGTTCGAATATGTGGCAGTGAATATAAACCCTCTTTGAACACATTTCAAATAGGTGCCAGCAGAGAAAATAGAAAGAAAACAAGAACAGCAAATATTTGACATCTCAAAAGACAACCTAATCCTCTTTCTGTCGTAATAGCCACCTACTTATGCTGCATTCCTCTTTCTTTTTCAGACCTTTTGCAAAAGAAGACAAAAAGTCAGGCATTCTGTTATATTATGACTAGAGCCATTCAAAGAGATTAGGGCACTAAGATTACAAGACATTACAAACATTGAAAAATTTGCATTTGTACCAAATGAATAAAAGTCATTTCATTCTGTCTTAGCCTCATAAAAAAAAGATGGGCTTGGTTAAGAGGGACCTTCAATTGCCAAGGGAATAATAACCTCAGATTTACGGAATAAATAACATTTCAGTTCATGCTCCAATTCATAATATCAAGATCGCCAATGTGTACCCTTCCTCTCTTCCCAGGAGCTTAAAGTGCTTACACACGTGATCTAATTTATCAGTATAATAAGGCAGGAGTGGATATTTTAAAGTCTGTTTTGCAGATGGTGAGGGCATAATGTAAAAGCATTGGTATTGTTCAAGGTCATATAATTCCTCAGCACAGCTTTGACTAGACATAAATTTCTGCTATAGTAGAATTTTGAATGAAAAACAAAAACAAAATAAAATGGTTCTTTAGTTTGTAACCAATCTTTCACTGGCCCTCTACAAAAGGCATTTCTGTTGTCTTTCTACCTAGGTAATTATTTATATTTATAAGATAATTTTGTTTTCTTATCAATCATAGTTCTCATACACATTTAAGAACTTCCTTGAAGTGATATTCCAACGTCATGGAGAAAAATTCGTTATGATATGTTAGAAAAAATTAGCTTCCCAATTTAAAAAGCAATTATTCTCATTGACATCTTATTTGGCAGGAAGCCAGGTGATGGGGCCCTGGGCTGTGTAAATAGTCACAGTAATGACAGGCAGACTCGGAGAGCTCTATGCCGGGGGCAGCAGCACTCTGAGTTCCCGGCCCAGGCTGCAACAGCCAGGGGGAAGTCAAAAGAGCTTCATCTCCATGTCCCAGGCTCCTCGCCTCAAATGAAACTTGCCTTCAGATCAGGTGTGGTCAAATCCTCTGATTTTTCAAGGGAAATAGCAAGTTAGGATTATGAAATGTAATCTCCAAATGTTTTAGTGCTGTCAGTTACATCCATTCTTTTTCAGCCCTTTATGTGGACCAAACCAAGCCCGTGTATAGGTCCAATCTCATCAGCCCCAATTCGCAAACTCTGATCAATTCCCAACTCTGACAGTCTTTGATTCTTGGTGGTGGAGGTTTTGTTCTAAGAATCCTATGCCAGGGAAACGAGCTGTTGCCTCACCCTTGTGTGACCTGCTTGGTTCTGGGACAACACTTGAACACAGATAAAACCACGGAGTCCCAGTCATTGTCCCCACTGGTGAGGCCAAGCTGCTCATGTTACCGGCCACACTGCTGCCTGGATTCCAGTTAGCATCATGGTTCCCTCGGCTGGCTCTGCCCCTTACTCTTAGGGAGGAAAGAACCATTCTAACAAGCAGCTCCTTCCATAATAAATACACTTCCTTTCTTTATGGATTTAGTTAGGCCTCCTGTAGCCAGGGCCAAACTATCTCCAGTTCAGTGGTTTACTACACACTTCAACTCTGTCCCAAATCCATGTCACTTCAACTACAGAAATGCAAAAGGCATGGAACTCGTGCAGGAAACAAGAGTGGCCAAAGGCAGAAGATGGCACCGTGGCAACCCTAACCTGCAACCATGTTCTGCCTCACATTGTCAGGCAGATGGCAGTAGTCAGAGATTCATCTTTTCAATGTAGATTCGGAGTAGACCATCCCTCTTAGGTTCAGTTCTGCCAACGGCCAGCTGGGCACGACTCCACACACCTCTGTGGGTTCCCTGATTTTCTTGAATTTTCCATCATGCAACCAGGGCCAGCTTCCTGGGTCCCACACTCTGTTTAAAGCTCTGCCCTCATTATCTTGAAATTCCTAATAATTTTACCTTAGAACTTATGTTTTGTCTAGTGAAATATGCTGGGAAAATAAGATGTGCCCATGAGCAGAAGAGATATGTAAAAGAGAGGGAAACTTTTATATTTTAGTATCTTTAAAAGAAAAATAAATTCTGTTTTCTCTACACTGACAGCTCTTCTGACACCAAATGTGTGGGTTTTCCACACACTGCAATTCTTCAATATCAGCAGACACCAATGGGGTGTCCTACGACCTAATTTAATTCTGGCACTACCTGGAGTTAGCGCGGGCCCCACAAGTTCAGGGCTCAGCCCCACACGACTGCCCCCACATCAATGCCCACCCCAAATGCAGGCCTCCCTTCTGACTTCTGACTGATGGGCTACAAATCAGGGGTTCCCATGACTGCCTCCTCAGGTTTACTAACTTGTCAGCTATTCTAGCTCACAGGACTCAGTAAAACAGTTTACTTCCTATTACTAGTTTATTATAAAGGATGAGACTCTGGGATAGTCAGATGGAAGAGACACGCAGGGCAAGGGCTGGGGGAGTTGGGGCAGCGTGCCGCTTTCATGCACTCTCTGGGCACACCACCCTCCCAGCACCTGGCTGTGCTCACCAACACGGAAACTCTCTGAACCCCATTGTTTGGGAGGTTTATGGCTTTTCCATAATATAGGCATGACTGATGAAAGCACTGGCCATTGGGGACGGAGCTCTATCTCCACTGCTGCCCCTGCTGGGATGCTGGGGACAGGGCTAACAGTTCCAAGCCTCTAAGCCCAGGGTTGGTTCTGGCCACCAGCCCCCAAGTGCAGGAACCCCCTTGTTAGCACACACTCACGTAGGGCTGAAAGGAGCTTTGTAGGGGTAATAACAGAAGCTCCTCTCACACCCAGCATTCAGGGAATTCCCAGGGTTTTTAAAGCAAACCAGGAGCAGAAACCAAGTATGTGTGTTCATACCTTCACAGCACTTGCTCCCTTCCCTCTGAACAGGAGGCCCCACATTTGCCTCTTTGCACAGGTCCCCGCAGTTAGGTGACTAGGCCTGCCTGCAGGAATTGCCTTGTGACTGTGGCCTACATGGGAGGAGGCTGTCAGGAGGAAGGCAGCTCTCCCCCATGAACACAGACTGAAACTTTTGGCCTGTGCCCACTGACAACTTTAATTTACATCGTCCTAACTGCAATGTCAAGACCCTGCTCCAGGCCATTTTAAGCCCAGGCTCCCTTAGAGTTTTCTTCCATCCCACCTCAGAAGGTCCCGGTGCAAGCTCTGGTAACGATGACACCTCTACCCTTGCCTCTCCCCCTTTCACTTGGGGTCTTCTGTCTCTGCACTGACCAGCAAAATCACACCACCCAGAGAAAAAGAATGCAGGAGAGAGGGCTGGATGGGGAGCCGCTGGGGGGAGGAGGGGGCTTTGTAGTTGGGCGAGACTCAGCAGATGTCTGAAGCTGCCTCCTTTTTGAGCCCAAGTTCCAAGTCAACCAATGTTGACACCTCTCAGAATGAGTCAAAATAAACCTTTTTTTCCATACAAACCCCTCAGGAACCTGCTAATGACACTTTCATGTGGTTTTGAGAGGGCTATTTCAAGGAATTTGGAGTGATTAAACTTGATTTCCTCCAGAACACCCCTGCCCTGTACTCTCTGTGTTCAGAGTGGCCTGAATTATTTTTATTTCCTTTGTACCTCTCATAAGTTCTGTCTGTGGAGACAAATATAAGTGGGCAGCATTCGTGGATGGAGGCCTGGGGGGCAGCTCTTTGGCTGTCTCTACTTTCATTATTCATAGCCGAGACTGACTCACCATTGGTTAAAAAAAAAATTAAAAATCCAGTTCAACTATTCCAAAAAAGAAAAAGGAAAAAAAAAAGCAAAATCCTGGAAGTAACCCCTGTCACTACAGGCACAGCCATTGAGACCAGGAGTGCTCGTCCTGCAGTACGTGGACCTACAAGCAGGCCTCATGAGAGACCCTCAGGAGTCTCAGGACCCCTGAATGTGTTTGTTCAATTTCTTGTGTATGTGCACATACGCGTTGTTATAGAATCAAATGTTCATTGAATATCAAAAATGTGCCAGGCACTGATCTGTGCATTTTCCACACAGAAAATAAAGTATGGCCTTAAGCCCTAGTAAATTTCAACGGACTCAGCTGGGAGGTAGAGAGAGCTGGCACAGGAAGCTTTTACCACTTGCAAAGCCAAGTTATCCTCAGGAGTATTCTGACTCCTGGAGGTGTTTCAAGAAGACTCAAATCTGCTGCCTGTGGTAGTGGGAAAGTTAGATAAGCTGTCTTAGGCTGCTTCCCCGTCAGTAAAGTGGGGATATTAACACATTTGCAAGAACTGCTGTGAAAATTTAATGAGATAATACGTGCGAAGGAATAGCCATGGTCAGGCCACCAGGACCTTGACAAAAGATAGCGCCTCTGCCCTCTCTGGACCCGCTTTCCTAGTTAGACAATCCTCGCCGCCTGTATTGTCCACACTCCCGAGCTTTGCCATTTCCAGCAATTCTAGCAGCACGACCCTGCAGCCCAGAGATAAGATGTGATGGAATTACCTCTGCTAGTCTGATCTTTGGTCCCAATTTGATGTATAACCAATGCAGTCAGCCCTTTTATCAAGGTTAGAGATTCTATGCACACCCCTGCAGCATTCCACAGCTGCGAGAGCAGAGCATACATCTCCCTTCTCCTCTCATAGCCTAGCTTGAATCCATTGTGTCAGCCAGCGGGGACCCTGCACTGAGCCACTCAGCAATTAGCCAGCCCCCTGCCGGTCATCCCACCTGCCTGCCCACAGGGCTGTGAAGCACTCTTGTCCTAAATACGAGGCTCTCAGTCCCTGGGCCAGAGAGAACAGCAGCAGCCTCCCATGGGCAGTGTCTGGCTGGAGCTGTTCTGTGCAGCCACACTGCATTAGGGGGAGCAAGGGTTCCTCCAGGTGGGAGGTACATATAAATGGGATAATGGGAAAACCGTGAGGAATGAAAGCCTGAGATCAGCCCCAGACTCACGTAAGCCGGGAGTTTCCCGTTATGCTCCATTTAAGCAGGGCTACTCACCAAGAACATGGGCAGAGCCCCTTTGTCTAAAACCCTGGTTTTAGTGTCACAATACCTGGAAAGCTGTTGGAAATACAGAATCATGGGCCCCATCCGGCCCTCCTGAATCGGAAGCCCAGGCTGGAGGCCTCAGGAATCTTTCCCTTCTCACCTGTCCATGCCCTGGTCTCCCTCCAGGATCTGTCTCATTATTATCTGTTTGTCTGAAGCCTTCTGGACCTCCCCATCCTCACTACACTCAGAGAAATCAACCCCCCTTCAGAGCTTCATAGACCTTTTTATACTGAATTTGTGGCCCTTTTCCCAAATGGCTCACAGCCTGCTTCAATGTTTCCCACCAACACGTGGGGAGAACCACCAAGAGCCAGCACCCGGGAGAGCGTTCCAGGAGGTAGCTCACATAGTCCTCACGCTCCACTGCCCCAGTGAGCACTGTCCTCTGGAGATTCATCTCACACACTAGAAACCAGAAGCTCAAAGAGGTCCAAGCGCCCGGGCAGGGCCAGCCCGCAGTACATGGCAGAGTGAGACCCAGTCTGTCATTCACCACCTGTGCCCCTTCAGGGCGGGAACATGTCTCCTTTCTCCCAGTATTCCCAGTGCTGCACCAAGACCTGGCATGAAGAAGCATGTGTGTTAAATGGGATTGGATCACACCCCATATTAAACCCAAAGATGATCCCCAAGTTAGACCAGTACCTTCAAGTCATCAAGACTAATTCTTGGCTGGGCGTGGTGGCTCATGCCTGTAATCCCAGCACTTTGGGAGGCCGAGGTGGGCAGATCACTTGAGGTCAGGAGTTCGAGACCAGCCTGGCCAACATGGTGAAACCCCATTTCTACTAAAATTACAAAAATTAGCCATGCGTGGTGGCACGTGCCTATAATCCTAGCTACTTGGGAGGCTCAGGCAGGAGAATTGCTTGAACCCAGGAGGCGGAGGTTGCAGTGAGCCGAAATTGTGCCACTGCACTCCAGCCTGGGTGATACAGCAAGACTGTCTCAAAAAAAAAGAAGACTAATTTTTAGCCACAACTGGCTGTTGCATGAGGCTCCCTTCTTCCCACACACAAGGTCTGGCCTCCTGTGATGCCCGGCATTGCCAGTGCTCTGATAAGGTGAGCCACCTCATTCTCTCCCCACCCTCTGTTTCCTTTGCACTAAACACGCATCCGTTCAGGCATGCTCTTGTGAGCACATGCACACTCTTTATCAGACACACTCGGTCTCAGGTCACATTCGGCAGCTCTAGGAATTGGAGGGTCTTCCAGCCCTCCTCTGACCTCCTGCCTCCCATACTTCCAAACTGAGCTCCCTCCCGCTGTCCTTAAATGGATCATTGCTCTTTTGAGGCTATGGCTTGTCCCTAACAAAAGTGGCAACCTCTGAAGTCAAGTCCTTGGCTACATTCTTTGTATGCTCCACTTTCCCAGTTGGCATAGGGCAGATTGCATGGCTGCTCTCTGGCATGGTGACCCACATGCCAGCCTACCGGGTCACAGATCATTTTTTAGGATACTCATTACTCATTACTGACCATGAGTTCTACCCACTTCATTCCTTCACTCATTTACTCAATGAACATAGAGTGCTTTTCATGCATTTGATGGTTCAGTTCAAACTCCCACTGTGTAACATCTCCTCTTTGGACTTATTGTTATTAATCAGTCAACGGGGCCAAATTTATTTCACTTATGTTTACTATAAAAACTTCCTGAATCAGATCCTTAACTGGTTATCTCAGAAAAGAAAGAAAAAGAGAGAGATTATTTGAGAATGGAATGTATAAAACCAATGTTGAAATCAATCAGTTGTAGTTACCATCTTAAATAATCCCACATAATCTAAATATAAGTGTTGGCTAGGGCTCATCAGCCAGTGAGGAATGACACATAGAGACATGCCAAGCCTCAGTCCTGTCCCAAATTCTTGGTGCAGTTGCTTGATTCTACTTCTTTGCCCTTTGGGGTAGCTGGAGTGTTGTTTTTTTTTTTTAATGTGTCTTGCAACGGGTTTACAAAACCTCTCTGAATTTACCTGATGTCTCTTTCTGATTTTTTTTTTTTTTTTTTTTTTTGAGACAAGGTCTCACTCTGTCACCCAGGCTGGAGTGCAATGGCACAATCTCCACCTCCTGGGTTCAAGCGATTCTCTTGTCTCAGCCTCCCGAGTAGCTGGGATTACAGGCACACACCACCATACCCAGCTAATTTTTTTGTATTTTTTTGGTAGAGATGGAGTTTCACCATGTTGGCCAGGCTGGTCTCAAACTCCTGACCTCAGGTGATCTGCCTGCCTCGGCCTCCCACAGTGCTAAGATTACAGGCGGGAGCCACCACGCCCTGCCCTCTTCCTGATTTAACAAGAGTTTTGCTCCTGTAATAGCAGGATCATCATATGGAGATGGTTTGGGACTTTGTTGTGTACATGCTGTTTCCTATTCTGTTGCAGTCCCAGCATTCTGGGCTCACTCAGCCTAATCCCTGGGCTCTTTTCTGCATCCACGCTCAATGTTGCCCCCTTGCCTCCTTCTCAGCAGCATCTGACAGAAATAAAGGGCAAAGTGCCTGATGGCTGCCAGCCTGTCTCCTAAACAACCTCCACCCCGGTGCAGCCGGCTGCTCTTGTTCCCGTTACTTAGGCTCTCCACGCCTGCCTACTTCCCAGGGCGTGCTGAGAGTTTTGCATGTTACAGTGTGCAAAGTGACAGTATCATCAAAACTACCCACAGGCTTCCTCAGGACAGGCCTAAGTTCTACCAAAGCACTCTCAAGGTGGCCTGACGGAAGGGCAAATGAAGTCACCGGCCACACTGCCCCAGCTGTATGTCCTCACGTGGTCGCTGCGCCAATTCTCACACAGTGAGTTCGCAGTCCGCTCGCTCTGTGCCATTCGGATGGAAGATGCCATTCGTCTCCCCCTGCTTCAGGGCAAGACATGGTATCACCCAGTCAGAGGGAACATTGTCCCCATCATACAAACAGACCTCCACACCCTCTTCTCTGTTCTCTGCAGTCAAAGAGCTTCCTCGCCTGAGCTACAGAAGAAACAGCCCATAGGCACCCTGCAAACGCTGCCACTTTGCTCTTGCAGGTAAGATGGAAGCCTTTCAGAATGCTTTCAGCACCTTTCAACTGGGTTGTACTCACTGACTATGGACTGAATTTGCACCTTTACTCTTCTACTTTTATATTCTTATTTACATATCTCACCTTTCACCTTAGTTCAGAAAAGAATTGAGGTGAGGTGTATAAATTAACACATATAGTCATTAGGCGGCACAGTTTCCAAGAACTTATTTAGTAAAATAAAAATAGGAGTAAAAGTGGGATTAAAAAAAGGAAAGCAAGACAATAGAATTGAATGCTTAGGCCGGGCACAGTGGCTCATGCCTGTAATCCCAACACTTTGGGAGACCGAGGCAGATGGATCACCTTAGGTCAGGAGTTCAAGACCAGCCTGGTCAACATGGTGAAACCCCGTCTCTACTAAAAATACAAAAATTAGCTGGGTGTGGTGGTGGGCGCCTGTAGTCCCAGCTACTCAGGAGGCTGAGGCAGGAGAATGGCGTGAAAACAGGAGGTGGAGCTTGCAGTGAGCTGAGATTGCACCACTGCACTCCAGCCCGGGCGACAGAGCGAGACTCCATCTCAAAAAAAAAAAAAAAATTGAATGCTTAACTGGGGCTGTTTCTGTGAGTGGGCCACAAATGCTTGGTTCTCATCTTCCAGAAAATATCTGGTTTTTTTTGTTTGGTGCAAAAATGGAAACAATCAGCTATAGGATTCCAGGAAACACAAAATGAAAACTGTGGCTGATTCTGACCCTGAGACCTGGGAGGATGCCTTCTCTGGGCCCTCGTGAGAGGATGCTGTGCAAAGTCATGGATGCCTTCTGCCTCTGTGCATGTATTTATTACAGATTTATTGATTTACAGTCTTTTTTTCCTTATCTGAAAATGATAGAGAATAATAAAGCAAGAGGGTTTTCTTTCCTCTGGGTTCTGCATAAGCCTCTGTATCATCTTTTAAAGGCTTTGTTCTTCAGGTTGAGTACTCTTTTTACACTTCTGCTAATATTGTCCACATTCAAGTCTAGACAGCAAATGCATTGGCTTTTGATTAGATTTTCAGAATTTATGCTGTATAAGCAAGATGTTCTTTTATTTGTAATAAATGTGGGTATTTTCTCATATATTATTTCAGGAAAATATGCTGTAAAGTGAACACAATGGAACCAAAGAGATAAAATATGCATCTAAGAATGTGAATATTCAATTTGGATCTGTGTGCATTCTAATCTTTAGTTAAGTGGATTCTTTCAGAATGTTGCCATTTCTGAAACATCAGTGCCATCCTCTCTCCCATTTCCTTTGGGTTAACTCACCCCAAGCATCATGAACTATAAGCACAATTACCACCCGGAATGGGGCTACGCTGTTCACAGCAGGTTACAGAAAACAGATAATGAATAATTTAAGTAATTCATTATTTAAAGATTATTAGTACGTATCATTTGGAATCATTTTCTTTTACTTTTCATTGCTTAAGCTCATTATTTTTTAGCCTTCAGAGTCAAGCAGGTCCAGGACAATGTTTACTAAGGGTGAAAAATCACTTCAGTTCTCAATATGTTTACCTACTCAAATAAAAAGCATACTAATCTTTTTTAAAGTCATGTGTGATTAACAGCATCCTTATGAAGATCTGCAGCCCAGGGCAGCCGTCAGCCACTGACGCACACAAGTCCACCAGAGCTTCTTCACACACTCAGACTTTCCATCCTGGTGATTTGGAAAAGATATTTTTGTTGAACAAGTGATTACGTATTTCTGAGCAAAACACTTTTGAAAACATAACCATGATATTTTCCACATTGAAGCTGCTTTTCCAGGATTTCTGTGGGTCAGCAGTGACACCCAGTGGCTAGAGACACTTGCAGGCTACAGAAATGTCTCCTGTATCCCATGGTAGTGAAGGAAACTGTAGGAAGAAGCATCTTTGGGGCCCAGCTGTTGGAAACTACTCCGTGGGGAGGAAGGTGTAAATGCAGGATGGACAGAAATGGGTGGAGGCAGCATCAGGATGTTCTGACCTGATGCCATCACTCATTGGCCTATACCAGGGTGATCCAGGAAACAAAAGATCTTTCTGGTACCACACAGTTGGTATCAGAGGGGAGAGAGGTACCAGTGCTACGACAGGGCCTATCACAGTGACAACTACCCCAGCTGGATCCAGAGATTGTGGGCCCATTGAATGATGCTTGTGAAGTAGAGGACAAATCAGACATGATACAGATCACCAAGGCACCCTTTCCTTTTGCGGATGCAACCAAGGCAAAGTCACTTTGCATGATGCACGCACAATTTCAGCCAACAATTTTGTAGCTTGAACAGAAACATGGGTCACTTACCTCTTAGGCCATTATTTTTGATGTCCTCATTTTATAACATCAAAACACATGGTGATAC
Source organism: Hylobates moloch (assembly GCF_009828535.3). Classification (NCBI taxonomy): domain Eukaryota; kingdom Metazoa; phylum Chordata; class Mammalia; order Primates; family Hylobatidae; genus Hylobates; species Hylobates moloch. Next base: position 118,019,958 of record NW_026652276.1, read on the forward strand.
ATTTTGACAGACTGCATAGCAGTGTCTGGAAAGCAGTAAGAATATGCTTCTGGTCTCTATAGGATTTAAAACTAACATTAAATTTCTTAACATTGAGAATTAGTGCAGTTCCATATATTGAAACAAATTGGAGATAAAATCAAGTGCCAGGGATGACTTGTTCCTATACTGAAATGAGGTGGAGGCTGCAGATACGGGGCAAATCTAGGGATGTTCTGGAAGTTCTCAAATGCTAGTGCCTTGTTCAATGATGAGCTGTTCTTTCTGAAGGTGAACTGTACTCCTGACTCAGCATCAGCAGCTTAAGGCTGATTTTTTCAATTGGTAGGACAAATTTGCCCCACCACCCCTCTCCTTAATTCTCAAAAGATGCTTCGTTTTTTAATTTGTAAAAAGCAAGGCATTTACAGAGAGACCATTAAACTTGGACCTAGATAATATGGGTGTGAATGTGAATTCTACTGCCTATTAACTGTATAAGTTCTATCTACTTCCTTAAACATTCTGAAACTCTGCCAGGTGCGGTGGCTCATGCCTGTAATCCCAGCACTTTGGGAGACTGAGGCAGGTGGATCACCTGAGGTCAGGAGTTCGAGACCAGCCTGCCCAACATGGAGAAACCCCATCTCTACTAAAAATACAAAAAAATAGCCAGGTATGGTGGCTGGCACCTGTAATCCCAGCTACTCAGGAGGCTGAGGCAGGAGAATCGCTTAAACCCAGGAGGCAAAGATTGCAGTGGCCGGGCGCGGTGGCTCACGCTTGTAATCCTAGCACTTTGGGAGGCCGAGGCGGGCGGATCACAAGGTCAGGAGATCGAGACCACGGTGAAACCCCGTCTCTACTAAAACTACAAAAAATTAGCCAGGCGTGGTGGCGGGCGCCTGTAGTCCCAGCTACCCGGAGAGGCTGAGGCAGGAGAATGGCGTGAACCCGGGAGGCGGAGCTTGCAGTGAGCCGAGATTGTGCCACTGCACTCCAGCCTGGGCGACAGAGAGAGACCGACCCTCTCTCGGCTATCTCTGTAGCAGAAGCCAAAAAAGATTGCAGTGAGCCAAGCTCACACCACTGCACTCCAGCTTGGGCAACAAGAGTGAAACTCCATCTCAAAAACAGAAAAAAATTCTGAAACTCATTTCCTAATATATTTTAAGACAATATTGCTATTTATCTCAGAGAGTGATTATAAAACTAATGATAACTAGTTCTAAGTGCCCATCATCTGATAAGAAATTGTTTCCTCACATTTTATTATGAAACTGTTCAAACACGTAGAAAAGTATAAAGCATTTCCCAGTGAACTTTCATATATCCCCCATCTCAATTGTACAATTAAGGTTGCACTATACTTTATTAATTACCCCCCATCTATCATTCCTCCACCCCTTCATCAACCCAGCCGATTATTTTTGATGTATTTCAAAGATGCAAACAACCAATTCATTTCCACATGTCATTAACTTGACTTCAGTGTTTGTTTATGGTTCTTTTTTTTTTAATTTGGGGGATAATGTTCACATACAATGAAGTGCACAAATCTTAAGTAAGCCATTAAATAAATGGATTTCAATAAATGCTCACACTCTACTACCCAAGCCTGGTTATGATAAAGACATTACTGTCACCCCAAGAAAACTCTCTCAGGATCCCTTCAGATAAATTCCTGACCCTCACCCAAGATGCAACCACTGCTCTGATTCTTTTTGTTGTACATTTGTTTTGTTCCCATCTAAAGCTGATCCAAAGGGAGCCAGAAACTACATGACTGGAGACCTCACCTCAAGGAAATTCTCATATATTAACCAACAAGTCAATCCCCAAATAGGCGCCGTCTTCATCCTTGGTGGTATCTTGGTTTCTAGAAAGAACTGTATCTGTAAGCTGACAAATGTATTTGCAGGCGCAATCTGAGCCCTCCTCAAGACGCAGAATGTTACCACTAACTCAAGAATTATTTTTGCATCGACAAAGAAATGTTCTACCAGCAGGTGGCAGTAGTAACCCATAGCGTCGCTGAGAGCCCTTTAAACTGGGATCCACCAGCTTTATGATTACATAATAGATGGTTCCCAGTTTAGGATGGTTGGACTTAAGATTTTTTTACTTCAGGATGGTACAAAAACATAAACATTCTGTATGCCTCTCAACTTAGAATGGGGTTCAGGTAAACCCATCGTAAGTTGAAAATATTGTAAGTCCAAAAATATACTTTGAATTTGCAATATTTTCAGTGAAAATGAATTTATCTAGACGTAACCCCAGGGTAAGTCGACAAGCATGTGTATTAATTTTTGATTCCATATTCACAAAAGCACACTTTTTTAACAAACAAAGATTCAAACAACCAAGAGTGCTTATTTTTAGGGATATAATTTCTCAACAGGTAAATGAGTTGGATACTAGAGAAATGCACCAAGGAGGCTGATTGATGCATGAGAGCTTCCGGGTGTGTTTGGTCAGCTGCAGCTGGGGGAGCAGAACACACTGTGGGTGACACACATCTGAGGGCTAACAACAGCCGCCAATTACAGAATCAACTCCTGAATACTGGCAATATTTAGCATGGCTGAAACAAAAGACCTTCCCTGAAACTTCACAAAGTAACCATGAGATGGTGGTTCACTCACTACGTGTCCATCCTGTCTCTCTGATCTGAGTGCACACAGGATGCCAAGAGGGCAGAACACTTGCATGTAGACCGGGGAGGCAACAGTGGCAGGATCTACATAGAAACAGTGAGGAATCATTCAGAGCAGCCAGGGAGAAGCTGGGGGATGGGGCAGTTCTAAGGGCCAACTCACTACTCATATATATATGTGTGTGTGTGTGTGTGTGTGTGTATGTATGTATATATTTGAGATGGAGTCTCGCTGTGTCACCAGGATGGAGTGCAGTGGCGCAATCTCAACTGACTGCAACCTCCGCCTCCTGGGTTCAAGCAATTCTCCTGCCTCAGCCTCCCAAGTAGCTGGGACTACAGGCACACGCCACTATGCTCAGCTAATTTTTGTATTTTTAGTAGAGATGGGATTTCACCATGTTGGCCCAAGATGGTCTCGATCTCTTGACCTCGTGATCACTCATATTTTTTAATAAAGTGTGTAACGTCCTGGGAGCCAAGAAACGGTCACGTCAGTAACCCCTGCATAACGGCAGAGGAGAGAACTAGAAGAACAGGAACAAAACCTGCAGGAGGCAAAGAGCTAGAAGCACCGCTTGAAAAGGCTTCCAGTGCTGGGAGACCTTCAGCAGCGTGGTGATGGCTTTTTCCAGCACTGCATTCCCTTTCACTGAAATGTTTAAGGCAAAAGCAAACAACTGCCCTTGGGGAATGTTAAGGAGGAAAATGTATGTGTCAGCCAATGTTAGAACAGATCCGTGCTTTGAAAACTGGGATGTGCACCACACGTGGAATATGCCATAACTGAGGAATAAAAAGATGATTTTAGGAGGTGCTTAGACATACATGAAATAAAATACCTAACAAGTTAATTCTGAGAAGCCAGTGATGGGACCTGTGACACATATGGTCATTAGGTGAGATTTTGGTTCCCATACCACAGCTACCGCCCACAGACAAGGAAAACCATGGAAAAGATTCTTCTGGCTACAAAGGGACCATTCCCACAGTTAATGCATTCCCCACCTTTCCCAACCTACCTAAGCATTTCCCACATTGCAAGGCCCACCTAAAGCCACGCACACAAGCCAATCCTTACAAAAGGCCCCCTGTCGGGCACGGAGGAGATGCCCAGATGGCGGAGATCCCCAGATGGAGATGCTCCAAGCTTCACCCATGATGTGCACCCTCGGACAGCAAGTTAAATCAACTCTCCCGGTGAGCACAGGCAGGCTGGTGGCTTTCTCGTGATGGGATTCACCAGGCCCCTTGTTCCTCGGCTTTATCTTTGATGATGCCAAAGAGAAAGACCTGGCTCAGTGGGAACGGGTGTCCCCACCTCTCCAGCCATCCCTATTCAGGGCACAGAGAGCCACCTCAGGCTCCTGACTCCAGGGCAACAACCATACCTGCAATATTTTCAGTGAAAATGAATTTATCTAGACGTAACCCCACGGTAAGTTGACATGCATGTGTATTAATTTTTGATTCCATATTCACAAAAGCACACTTTTTTTTAACAAACAAAGATTCAAACAACCAAGAGTGCTTATTTTTAGGGATATAATTTCTCAACAGGTAAATGAGTTGGATACTAGAGAAATGCACCAAGGAGGCTCACAGATTGTTTATTTATGACAAGCAATGATGGATTCACATTCATAGTAGTGCTAAAATCTTTTTTTTTTTTTTTTTTTTGAGACAGAGTCTTGCTCTGTTGCCCAGGCTGGAGTGCAGTGACGCAATCTCGGCTCACCGCAACCCACGCCTCCCGGGTTCATGCCATTCTCCTGCCTCAGCCTCCTGAGTAGCTGGGACTACAGGCGCCCGCCTCTGTGCCCGGCTAATTTTTTGTATTTTTAGTAGAAACGGGGTTTCACCATGTTAGCCAAGATGGTCTCGATCTCCTGACCTCGTGATCTGCCCGCCTCAGCCTCCCAAAGTGCTGGGATTACAGGTGTGAGCCACCGCGCCTGGCCTAAAATCTTTCTTATCAAATAAATAAGTAAAAAGTATGCATCTATTTAAAGAATATTAACAAAAATTAGCATAAGCAATATTCAGATATGGCAGAAACATGAAGGGAATATATGAATGACAGAAAGTTGAAGAAATACTGAATTAAATGAGCTCTTCAATTAGTTTTTTAAATATATGGTCAATATTTTAAAGAAATAAACAGATAACAATAACCTAGGACTCTTCTAATCAATTTTGATTTTAAGTCAGTCCACTTGTTATTTATTTTTCTCCTTTTTTTGAAAACCACTATATATAGATATATTTTTTCTCTGTTCGCAAAATGCATCATATGATGAAGTGTTACTTGTTGGAGTGTTCTTGCTCGGCCTCTCTTTAGAGAGGAAGCCCACTGGAATAGAAGGCCATTAAAATTATCTTACTCATCCAAAGTTATACAGATGGGTCTTGGGTGATACACTGGATATCTCAGCACATAAGTCCCTTTTCACTGATATATAAAAACGTTCATGATTTGCAACAAGAATTAAGTTTACTTTAACATATTCCATAATGCTAAAATCACTTTGATTCCTGAGGCCGACAAGAAGCACATACTAAAGAGTTCCCATGATGAAACACCTGTCTAGTCCTTAAATAATAATTTAAATGAACAGAGTTGTTAAAGTACCCATTTGCCTTCACCAAACACTTTCAAGTCAGACAGTTCACTCATGAAGACAATGAACAAAAGAATCCCAGAGTAGATAAATGAATATATCAGGTTTAGATCAGAAATCTTTGTAAATGTGTGTGTATGTGTGTTCACTTTGGCTAAGGTAAAATATCGTAGGCTGGGCGTGGGTGGCTCATGCCTGTAATCCCAGCACTTTGGGAGGCTGAGGTGGGTGGATCACCTGAGGTCAGGAGTTCGAGACCAGTTTGACCAACAGGGCAAAACCCCATCTCTACTAAAAATACAAAATTAGCCGGGAGTAGTGGCACATGCCTGTAATACCAGCTACTCGGGAGGCTGAGACAGGAGAATCACTTGAACCCAGGAGGCAGAGGTTGCAGTGAGCCGAGATCGCGCCATTGCGCTCCAGCCTGGGCAACAAGAGTGAAACTCCATCTCAAAAAAAGAAAAATCTTTGTAAGTGTGTGTGTGTGTGTGTGCGTGTGCACGTTCACTTTGGCTAAAGTAAAATGTGGTAGAAAATATCTCTCACCCTTATTTCAATGGCAGCACAGTGTTCATTCCTCAGAAAAGCTGGTTGGGTTTACTGTTCTCTCCTAGGAAAGGGATCTGACGTGAGCTGAGTGCTGATTCTCACTCCAGGTGTCACCTCACCTAACGTCGCCCTGATGCCCCCGCTTAGCAGGGAGGTGAACTTACCCCTGTGTGCAGAAGGAGACGCTAAGGCCGAGGAGGCTCAGTAACCTACCTGGGGCCACTCCACCCACCATTGGCCCCATGACCTCCCTGGCTCCAGGCACAGCACAGTGTGTGACACTGGCCATTCTCCCCCTTCACGGATGGGAAAACTCAGGCTTAGAGGAAAACAGCTTTCCTAAAACCACACAGCAGAAGTGCTGAGACCGGAATGGAGGACAGCTGACATCAACTCCCATCCTCATACTGTGTTTCCCGCTAGGTTACCATCCTTAACTGTACTCTTCTCCATTTCCTCCTTTTAATGTGGTATTTCTCATGCACAAAACATTCTACTACTAACAAGCTCATGAATTGATCTCATTTGTGTGAGTCATTTGTCATAAATGCCCAAATTCCTTTCTTTCCTGCTTAAAGTTTCTTGACACCTGTAGCTCCTCTCCCTTTTCTTCAGTCTTAGAAGTGGCCCTCCTTATCAGCCCACCTGCTCCTTATCAGCCCAACTCCTCCTTATCAGCCCAACTCCTTTGCTTCCACATTTGACCCCCTCCAGCCCCTCTCCTGGAATCACAGCCTCCCGTTGGCACCACCCTCCGCTGTCGCCACTATTGCTGCTCCTCTGCTCCCCTGTGTCCCAGTCTCTCAGCATTTCTGCCTTGGCCAAGCCCACCAAGCCCACCTCCTCTTCCTGGGCACAGAGGCAGGCTACATTCGGCCTGCCCTTGCACCCAGGGACCATCAGGGAGCCCTGTATCCAGTCGTCAACGAGCAGAATGCTGTGTCTCTTCAGGACCTGGCCGGGAGGGATGACCATGCCCCCTCATTCTCCCCTTTCTTTCCTGGGCTGCACTGCGAGCCCCTCCTGAAGGGTGGAGCTCTGGGGAGGGAGCCACTGGGCTGGGGGGCGATTCTACCCATTAACCCATTCTGAGTAGTGGAGAGCACCTCTACTTGTACCTTTCTTCTCTTTTCCCTTTCTATTGCCTCTTTTCTCGCGCCATAGAAATTTGTCAGCACTTTTTACGTTCTCAGGTCCTCATTTTCCTCCCAAGTTTCTAACTCATTTTCTCCATTGCTACAGTGAGAAAAAAAAGTGTTATGAAGTAACCCCTACTGCCTACTTATTTCTATACGTCCATTCTTTAATTTTTCACTATCTGACTGCCATCCAACCCCTTGACGGAAATCCTGACAATTGCACTTTCAAAGGTCTTTGATGAGCCAAGATTGTCTTCCAACTGCTGGTCTTCCCGGACAATATTGACCAACCTTCTCCTGAAATGCACAAGCTTTCTCTAACTTCACTGGCTCTTGATCATCTTCCTCTCTCAATTACAGATCTCTCTCTCTCTCTCTTTCTCTCTCTTTCTCCTCTCTCTCCTCTCTCCTCTCTCCCCTCTCTCTCTCCCCACCCCTACTAGTTTCAGCTTTTATTTCAAACATACAGAATTCAAACCCTGGACCCACTAGAATTTGTTTGACCTCAAGCAAGGTACTTAAATTCTCTGAGCTTCTGCATCCTCACCTGTAAACTGGGAAGGATAAGGAAATAATTCTAAAGATTTAAATGAGAAAAGAACCAAAATTAACCAGAGTAAGTGTTATTAATTTCCTGCCCATCCTTTCCATTTTCACCTCCATACCCCATATAGATTCCATCATAGTGAGCCCTCAGCAAACATTCGAACTCACATAAAAGCAGGAGTCATGCACACTAACCAGCTTCAGGCATGACCAGCAAAGGGAGCTAACGTGGAGAGTACAAAGGACCACTGGAGAAGCAGTTTCTCACCAGGCAAATTCCTTGCAGACCTCTCATCCCTGGCCCTTTTCCCTTTGGGACATCACTCACCTCTCACTCCAGTCTCTAACACCCTGGGACAGTGTCTTCAAACCCATGTGTCAGCAGGCAGTGGAATCTACAGGTATGAGAGGTTAAAATGTGAGTGTCAGGGCTAAGGAGGCAGCATATTTTTGTCCTGCTTGAAAAAAAACATATTTTTAATAAGCATTTCACTCATCTATATATGGTCTAAAGTTAACAATAGTATGTTCAATTCAGAATTTTTAAGTCATAATCCTTTGACGCAGTTTATATCCCTATGTTTAAACCACTTGTATGGATAGCTTTGATATTCTCTTCTGGCTCATAGCACATTCTTGGAATTAAGACAGTATTGTGAATTCTTAGAAATCATAACTACAAAAGCTCATTTTGGAAGGAGAAATTACTCATTCCAAGATCCAAGTTTCATGTTTATTATATCTCAAAACTTGATGTTTAGGAGTGCTTTTAAAACAAGGAAAGAGCTATAAATTTCCAATAAATGTCAATATTCTTCATTGAGGGTGAACTTCACAATCTTTAAAATTCTTTCTAGTGTTTGCGGAACCTCCATAATGTTTTCCACAATGGCTGTGCTGATTTACATTTCTACCAGCAGTGTAGAAATGTAAAAGTTTTTGCTTTTCCCCACATCTTCTCCAACACTTACCTTTTGTCTCTTTGACAACAGCCATTTTAACAGGTGTGCAGTGATGTCTCACCATGGTTTTGATTTGCATTTCCCTAATAATTAGTGATGTTGGGCCGGGTGTGGTGGCTCATGCCTGTAATCTCAGCACTTTGGGAGGCTGAGGCAGGTGGATCACCTGAGGTCAGGAGTTTGAGACCAGTCTGGCCAACATGATGAAACCCCTCTCTACTAATAATACAAAAATTAACTGGATGTGGTGGTGTACACCTGTAATCCCAGCTACTCAGGAGGCCAAGGCAGGAGAATCATTTGAAGCTGGGAGACAGAGGTTGCAGTGAGCCAAGATCATGCCATTGCATTCTAGCCTGGGCAACAAGAGCAAAACTCTATCTCTAATAATAATAATAATTAGTGATGTTGAGCTTTTTTTCATATAACTATTGGCCATTTGTGTGTATCCTTTTGAGAAATGTCTGTTCAGAACCTTTGACCAATTTTTAAACTGGGTTATTTGTTTTCTTACTATTGTGTTGGGTTCCTTATATATTGTGGATATGAGCCCCTTATGGGTCACATGATTTGCAAATATTTTCCCCCATGCTGTAGGTTGTCTCTTCATTTTGTTGATTGCTTTCTTTGCTATGCAGAGACTTTTTATTTTGATGCACATCCCATTTGTCTGTTTTTGCTTTTGATGGCCATGTTTTGGGGGTCATATCCAAAAAAGTCATTGCCCAAACAAATGTTATAAAGCATTTCTCCTATGTTTTCTTCCAACAGTTTTAGAGTTTCAGGTCTTATGTTTAAGTCTGTAATCATTTTGAGTTAATTTTTATATATGGCATGAGATAAAGATCCAATTCCATTCTTCCAGAGATGTATATTCAGTTTTCTCAATACCATTTATGGAAGAGACAGTCCTTTCCCAATTATGTGTTTTTTGCATCTTTGTCAAAAATCAATTGACCATAAATGTGTAGATTTAGTTCTGGCTTTTCTATTCTGTTCCATTGGTCAGAACCATGCTGTTTTGATTACTACAGCTTTGTAGTCTGTTTTGAAATCCAGAAATATGATACATCCAGATTTTTTCTATTTACTTAAGTTTGCTTTGGCTATTCAGGGTCTTTTGTAGTTCCATACAAATTTTTGAATTTTTTTTTTCTATTTCTGTGGAAAAAAAATCATTGAGATTTTGATATAATTGAAATAAATTTGTTGATTATTTTAACCCAGGAACACAGAATATCTTTCTATTTATTTATGTTCTCTTCAATTTCTTTCAACACCGTTTTATAAAAAATGTTTAGTGTTCAGGTCTTGCACCTCCTTGGTTAAATTTATTTTTAAGTATTATTTTTCTAGCTATTGTAAATTGAATTTTTAAAATTTCTTTTCTGGATAGTTTGTTGCTAATGCATAGAAACACTACTAATTGTAATATACTGACTTGTATCCTACAACTTTACCAAATTTGCTGATTAGTTTTAACAATTTTTGGTGTCTTTGGGGTTTTCCATATATAAGATTATGTCATCTGCAAATAGAGACAATTTAACTTCTTTTATTTTCCAATTTGGATATTTAAATGTCTTTTATTTCCTTTTTCTTTTTTTTTTTTTTTCCTGCCTAATTGCTCTGGCTAGGACTTCCAGTGCTGTGTGGAACAGAAGAAAAACACTAAAAGTAGAACTACCCCATGATGCAGCAATCCCACTACTGAGTATATAGTCAAAGGAAATCAAACCAGTACATAGGAGAGAGGGCTCTGCATCTCCACGTTCATTGCAGCATCATTCACAATGGCCAGTATATGAGATTAACCTAAGTGGCCATCAGCAGATGAATAAATAAAGAAAAGGTGGTTATATGTACACAATGGAATACTATTCAGCCTTTAAAAAGAAGAATCCTGTCATTTGCAACACAACATAGATAAACCTGTTCAGTGAAAATTGACAGATTCATCTATTATGTTAAGTGAAATAAGCCAGCCAGAAAGACAGATCTTGCATGATTTTATTTACAGAATCTTAAAAAGTCACACTCACAGAAGCAGAGAGTAGAATCATGGTGACAAGAGTTGAGGAAATTGAGGGAGAATTGAGGAGATGTTGGTCAAAGGACACAAAATTTCATTTAAACAGTGAGAATAAGTTCAAGAGATCTATTACACTACATTATGACTGCAGTTAATAACAATGTATTGCATACTTGAAAATCACTAAGAGAGCACATTTTAAGTGCTCTCACCACAAAAACAAAATTCTTAGTATGTGAGTTAATGCATATGGTAATTAGCTTGATTTTGCTTTCAATCAAGGCAAATATGTATCACAAGCTTTATCTCTTGGAAAACATCATCTTGTAAAATATAAATATAAACAATTTTTGTCAGTTAAAAATTTAAAAATAATAAAAAAATTTTTTAAAATCCTGCTAAGTTCATCACACAATAGAAGTAAAAGCACCCTGGGGCACTAAAAAAATAATTATTAACTGCTTTATTGATACTTAAAACATACACCATAGACTGCTGATTTAAAGTGTACAGTTCAGTGGTCTTTAGTATATCCTGAGTTGTACAACCTATCTAATTTTAGAACGTTTCATTCGCTGCACAATGAGACCCCATAACCATCAGCTTTCACTCTCTGTTATGGGTTGAATTACATCTTTCTAAAATTTACATGTGGCAATCCCAAATCCCAGTAAATTAGATTGTGACCTTATTTGGAAAAGTGGTCTGATATAGCTTGGATGTTGCCCTGCCCAAATCTCATGTTGAATGTAGTCCCCAGTGTTGGAGATGGGGCCTGGTGAGAGGTGATTGGGTCATGGGGGTGGATTTCTCATGAATGTTTTGCACCATCCCCTCAGTGCTGCCCTCAGAATAGTGAGTGAATTCTTGGAGACCTGGTTTTTTAAAACTGTGCGGCACTCTCTCTCACTTTCTTGTTCCTGCTTTCATCCTGTGACATGCCTGTTCCCCCTTTGCCTTGTGCCATGATCAGAAGCTTTCTGAGGCCTTCCCAGAAGCAAATGTCCCAATGCTCCCTGTATGGCCTGCAGAACCATGAGCCTATTAAATTTCTTTTCTTATAAATTATCCAGCCTCGGTCATTTCTTTACAGCAATGTAAGAATGGACTAATTCAGGACCACTGCTGTTGTAATTAGTTAAGATAAGGTCATTAGAGTGGCCCTAATCCAAATGACTGGTCACCATATACAAAGGGGAAATTTGGACACAGACACATACAAGGAGAAGACTGTGTGAAGATGAAAGCGGAGACTGGAGCAATGAATGCCAGAGATTGTCAACAACCACCAGAAGCTAGCACAGAGGTGTGGAACAGATTCTCCCTCACAGCCCTCAGAAGGAATCAATTCTGCCCACAGCTCGGTCTCAGACTTCTAGGCTTCAGAACTTGAGGACAATAAATATCTGTTGTTTAAACCACTCAATTTGTGAAACTTCATTATGGCAGCCCTAGCAAACTAATAGACATTCTGCCTGCACCTCTATTCCCATCCCAGCCTTAGGCATTTGCTCATCTACTTGCTGTCTCTACAGACTGGCCTCTTTTGGACATTTCATATCAACGGAATCATAAAATAAGTGGTCTTTCGTGACTGGCTTCATTAGCATAATGTTTTATATTATTTAACATGATGTTTTCAGTATTCACCCATGTTGCAACATACATCAGTACTTCCTTCTTTTTTATTACTAAATTATATTTCATTGTATGAATAGATCCCATTTTGTTTATGCATGCATTGGTTGATGGACATTTGAGTTGTTTCTCCATTGTGGCTGTTATGAATAATGCTACTATGACGGTTCATGTGCAAGTTGCTGTGTGACATTTTTTCATTTCTCTTCTCTATAAGTAAAATTGCTCAGTCATATTGTAACTCTAACAACTTGAGGAACTGCCAAACTATTTTCCAAAGTTGCGGCACCATTTTACATTCCCACCAGTAATGCACAAGGGTTCTGATTTCTCCACATTTTTGTCAGCCTTTCTTATTTTCTGTCTTTTATATTTTTAGCCATCCTAGTGCATGTGATAATATCTTATTGTACTTTTGACTTGCATTTCCCAAATGACTAATGATAATGATCACCTTTTCATGTGCTTAGTGACCTTTTGAATATTTTCTTTGTAATAATGCCCACTCAAATCCTCTGTTCAATTTTTTAACTAGGTTGTCATTTTATTATTTAGTTGTAAAAATGTTTTATATATTCTTGACTCATGTACTTTGTCAGATATATAATTTGCAAATATTTACTCATAGTCTGTGGGCTGTCTTTTCATATTTTTTTTTTTTGAGACGGAGTCTCATTCTGTCACCAGGCTGGAGTGCAGTGGCGTGATCTCAGCTCACTGCAACCTCTAACTCCTTGGTTCAAGCAATTCTCGTGCCTCAGCCTCCCGAGTAGCTGGGATTACAGGCATGTGCCACCACGCCCGGCTAATTTTTGTATTTTTAGTAGAGACGGGGTTTCACCATGTTGGCCAGGATGGTCTTGATCTCCTGACCTTGTGATCCGCCCACCTCGGCCTCCCAAAGTGCTGGGATTATAGGTGAGAGTCACCACGCCCAGCCTTTTCACATTCTTAATTGTGTTCTTTGAGTACAAAAAATTTTAACTTTGATAAGACATTCCATCTCTCTATTTTTCTTTTGTTGCTATGCTTTTCATGTAGTATCTATGAAACCATTGTTCAGATGAAAATCACAAAGATTTACTTCTATATTTTTTTAGGAGTTTTAATTGTAAAAAAGAAAAGTTCTTACATTTTGGTATATGATCTGTTTAGAGTTAGTTTGTGTGCAGTGTAAAAAAATAGTTGAATTTCATTCTTCTGCATATGGATATCCAGTTGTCCTAACACTATTTGTTAAAACAAGCATCCTTTCCTCCAGTGAATTGTCTTGGCGTCATGCTGACCAATTGACTATAACAGTAAGGATTGATTTCTGGATTCTCAGTTCTACTCTATTTATCTATATGCCTATCCTTATGCTAGCTGCACATAGTCTTGATTACTATAGCTTTGTAATAAGTTGTGAAATTGAGAAATATGAGTTATTTAATTTTATCCTTCAAGACTGTTTTGGCCCCTCACATTTCCATATGAATTTTTGGGTCAGCTTGTAAATTTCAAATGAAAACCTAGCTGAAATGTTAATTTGGAGAGCACTGAATCTATAGATTAATTTGAGAAACATAGCTATCTTGAAAATATTGTCTTCTGTTCATGAACTTGGGATATCCTTCCATTAATCCAAATCTTCTTTAAACAGTGTTTTTTAGTTTTCAGTGAATATCTTACACCTCTTTTGTTATGTTTATAAGCATTTTCTTTTCTTCTTTTTTTTTTTTTTTTGAGATGGAGTTTCATTCTTGTTGCCCAGCCTGGAGTACAATGGAATGATCTCAGCTCACCGCAACCTCCACCTCCCAGGTTCAAGCGATTCTCCTGCTTCAGCCTCCCAAGTAGCTGAGATTACAGGCATGCACCACCACACCCGGCTAATTTTGTGTTTTTTAGTAGAGACGGGGTTTCTACATGTTGGTCAGGCTTGTCTCAAACTCCCAACCTCAGGTGATCCGCCCACCTCGGCCTCCTAAAGTGCTGGGATTACAGGCGTGAGCCACTGCACCCAGCCTATTTTATTTTCTTAATTTCATTTTCAGATTTTTTATTGCTAGTGTACAGAAATACAATTGATATTTTTACATTGACCTTGTATCCTGCCATTTTGCTGGACCTGTCTAATTGTTTTGGTTTCAATTTCACAGAATTTTATATATACAAATAAAAGTTTGGAGATATCATCTGAAAACACTCTTTTGTTACTGAAATACCAGGGGTTCACTCTAGGACCTGCTGCTCCCCGCACAGAAGGCCAACCACTGAGACCACGAGTATTGCCAAGGAAGAAGGTTTTAATTGGGTGCTGCGGCTGAGGAGATGGGAGTCCAGTCTCAATGCCATCTCCCTGACGAACTAAAATCAGGGGTTTATATAGCAGGGAAGAAATGTAACTTCATGCAGGAAAATAGGAATTAGGGAGGGGTAAAGAAGAGGAGTTAAGCAGGTGGTTAGGCAATCATAAAGGGTGAAGGGTTTGGTATCTCATTGTCTGGGTGTTGTAATCTTGTAAGTTTCAGATCCTTGATACTAATTGGGAGGCCTCATGGCTGGTTTCCTGAGAAAGGAACTCTCAGATAAGATAAATGTAACTCTGTCAAGTTTTAATACTGGGAGGGGCAATTTCTATGTTTATTCAAAAGGAACCATAAACATCAGTTTTATGGGACAATTGGGCTGGTTTTAGCTTTACTCTTTTCTTCTCACTCTAGATGATTTTCATTTATTTTTCTTGACTGATTGGCCTGGCTATAACCTCCAGGACAGTGTTGAATAGAAGTCGTGAGAGTTAACATACTTGTCTTCTTTCTGATCTTACAGGAAATGCATTCTGTCTTTCACCATTTTGCATAACATTAGCTGTAGGTTTTTCACAGATGTTCTTTATCAAGTTGAGGAAATTCTGTTCTATTACTAGTTTGTTAAGTATTTTTATTAGGAAAAGGTGTTGGATTTTGTCAGATGCTTTCTCACTGTCTATTGAGGTGATCATGTGTTTTTTGTTTTGCTTTGTTTTGTTTTGTTTTTGTCATTTACCCTACTCGAATGGCATATAACATTGATTAGTTTTCATATGCTAAACTTCGCATCCTGGTATAAATCTCTGTTAGAAGAAAACTTTAGAAAGTTAAATTTAATAGAGTTTAATTGAGCAAAGAATGATTCTGGAATTGGCAGCCCCCCAACCAGAATAGGTTCAGAAAGGATCCAGCACTGCCACATGGTCAGAGAGGATTTATAGACAGAAAAAGGAAAGTGATGTTCAGAAAACAGAATTGAGGTACAGAAAGACCCTCATTGGTTACAGCTTGGCATTTACCTTGTTCAAACATGGTTTGAACAGTTGGCTGCCTTCAATTGGCTGAAACTTGGTGATTGCTACAAGAGTAGGCTACAGTCTGTTTACACCTCCAGTTAGGTTACAGTCCACTATGTATAGAGAAACCTTTAGGCCAAACTTACAAGGAGGCAGCTATAGGCTAAACTTAGTTTAATATCTCATTTGGCATGGTGTATTAGTCAGGATTCCCTAGAGGAACAAAACTAATAGGATATATATATATATATCCCATACTTAATAAACTCCCATTTATATACGTATATATTATTACTTGTATTAACTTACACCATCACAAGTTCCCACATTAGGCTGCCTGCAAGCTTGAGGAGCAAGGAGAGCCAGTCCAAGTCTCAAAACTAAAGAACTTGGAGTCCGACGTTTGAGGGCAGGAAGTATCCAGCACAGGAGAAAGATGTAGGCTGGGAGTCTAGGTCAGTCTCACCTTTTCACATTTTTCTGCCTGCTTTATATTGGCTGGCAGCTGATTAGCTTGTGCCCACCAGATTAAGGATGGGTCTGCCTTCCCCAGACCACTGACTCAAATGTTTATCTCCTTTGGCAACACCCCCACAGACACACCCAGGATCAGTACTTTGCATCCTTCAATCCAATCAAGTTGACACTCAGTATTAACCATCACACATGGCCTATCTCTTTTTTAAATATATTGCTGGATTTAGTTTGCTAGTAATTTGAAGATTTTTGTATACAATAATTTGAAGATTTTCTATATTCATAAAGGAGGTTGCTCTGTACTTTTCTTGTTATATTTTGTCTGGCTTTGACATCAGAGTACTATTGCCCCATATGATGGACAGGGAAGTGTTCCCCCCTTCTGTGTTTTGGAAGAGTTTGCGAAGGATTGGTATAAATTATCCCTTAAATATTTGGTAGAATTCACCAATGAAGCCATTTGTGCCTGAGCTTTTTTGTGTGAAAAGTTTTTAAATTACTAATTCAATCTATTTACTTGCTAGAAGTGTATTCACAATTTCTTTCTTCTCATATCAGTGTCGGTATGAGAAGCCTTTCTAGGAATCTGTCTATGTTATCTACTGGGTTAGCATACTAGTAAAAATAATCTTAATGATTTATTCTGTGAGTAAGTGTAGGTTGAGTTATATATGCCAGGATCTATGTTAGATGTTACAGATACAAGGTCTTAAAGCATGCTTGCTTTTAAAAAGCTCCCAATCTAAGCTGGAATATAAAACCATGTGGAATGAAAAGTACTATGGTAGACTTTGAAACAGCTTGTTTGGAATTTAGGTAGAAAAGTAGTTAACTCTCCCTGAATAATTAGGGAAAGATTGGTGAGAAAAAGTTGAGGTTTGCTGGGTCTTAATGAATAGGAGTCACCCTGAAAACAAGAAGCCAGGGCATTGCAGAAGGAGGAGGACATTTATACATCAGCACTTGCCAGATGCTATTGTCCAGTATACTGCAGCAGGAAATTAATTCCCGGCAGTCCTTGCAACACAGCCCACCAAAAATCTTATGGTACAGTGATGCCTCCAATGGTAGGGTATCCAATTACAGCTGAAAAGGCTTGGAATCAACCTCCCTCTTCTCCTTTTTGTCTCTGTATCTTAGTAGATAGCTCCAACTCAGCAGCTGACATTATTCAACTGCTTAAGCCAGAAAACCTAATAATTGCAGGGCCCAAAGCAAGAGTACAAAGGGAGGTCTCCAACCCATATGTCTAAAATATTGACACTTACAAATTAGACTAAACAACTGTTAAAGAAAATGATGGAACTAGAGGCCATTATCTTAAGTGAAATAACAGAAAGAGAAAATCAAATACCACATGTTTTTACTTATGTGTGGGAACTAAGCCACGTTCTCATGGTCTCACTGGCAAGTGGGAGCTGAACCACCTGTACACATGGACATAGAGCGTGGAATACCCATGGAAATTCAGGACAATGGGAAGGGGAGTGAGGGATGAAAAAATTACTTAACGGCTACAATCAAAAGCCCTGACTTTACCACCACACACTATATCCATTTAACTTAACCACACTTGTAGCGCCTAAGTAAAAAAAATAAAATGAAATGCATGTTCTATCCTCTTACTTTTGTAGGTGCACCTTCATGATGACGTGCAAGGTCTCAAGGCTGGCTCATCAGCTGCCTTGACCCTTGACTGGACCATCTCCCTTCACTTCATCCCTGATGGAGTGTCCCTGGCTCCATCCCAGATGGTGAGGGGACTCGTGAACCTTTGTGTGGACAACACAGTTTGGAAGCCCAAGCTCTTGTCCCAGTCCCTGAAATCAATCATTCTTTGGACAACTCTAAGGCCCAGGTGAGACAGTCAGGTGGGAGGGGTCCCTGGAGAAACTCCATCCAGCCTGCCCACTGAAGTGGAGCCCCAGGAAGTTCACCACGTTAGCAGCAGGGAGGAGCCTGGCCCCTCCTCTTCCTGTGTGGAACCTGGGATTCGAATGGCTGGGTGGGAAGCGCTCTAGCAGTGACTCTGGCCTGGCCAGAGTTCCTGCTTCCCCCTTTTCTTTACTTTCCCCCAATAAAACCCTGTGTTACCATTCAACTCGACTGCGAGCCTGAATTTCCGTGGCTGTGGGAAGAATCCTGCCTTTAGCTGAACTAAGGAAAAGTCCTGCAACACTTCTGATGCCCAATGTGGGACTCAAGAACCAGTGAGTGAAGTGGGAACTCAAAACCTCTCACTGTTGCTTCTAAGCTTGTCCATTCTCGGACTTCTGAGGGGGAGAGAAACCATGCCCCCACCGCGCCCTGTCGCTCCGGGGCCTTTTCATGGCCTTTTCCTTCCTTTTTCAGGACCCACGGGTGAGCAGCAGCTCCCCGCCTCTCTCCCCTTCCTGCCAGGGCTGGGATGCGTCCGCCACTGCTCTTCCCTCCCTGCCGGGGCTAGGATGCGTCCCCAACAGCCGGGGCTGGAATGCGTCCCCCACTGTTCTCCCCTCCATGCCAGGGCTGGGTTGCGTCCCCCATTCACCGCTCTTCCCTCCCTGCTGGGGCTGGGATGCATGGCCCAAGGGTCCCACACAACCAGCTGGCTGGCTTTTCCGCCATGCACCACTGGAGCCTTCCCCTTCCCCAGCCGAGGGGCTTTAACTCCATCAGACAGTAATTAAGCTTTTCTCCTGGTGGAAGAACCAGTTGTATAAGAATAAGAGTACTTCCTCCAGTATTTTAAACCTTCTTTCTTTCCTCTTCTCCACCCCGTCAGCAGTTAACCTTTAATTTTTTTTTCCTTTTAGAAGACATTTTTATGCAGCCAGGCCCCACAACTCTCACCGTTCATATTTTCTGCTAAGTTTTTATTGTGAAATTAAGCCTCCATCCTGTTTTTTATCCTGAGGTCATGGCTGGTAACTCGGAGGCAAGGCTTTGTTTAGCAATCCTGCCTTAGGGAATGAACCCTCTCAGGTTGGGTATCTGCTTGTTTTCCTAGCCCTGTCTCCTAAAGGGCCCTACACAGCAAATGGGTTTTCTTCTGCCTATTGTGTACTGTGTGTGATGTCTGTAAAACGAGCTCTAATTAATTTGGCCTAAAGAAAGACAAGCCCTTGGATCAAGTACTTTTTTTTTTAAAGGAAGTTAAAAGCTGTGGTACCTTTCAGTTCACCTGACTCTGATCTTTGAGAAATAAAATCAGCCTTAAAGATTATGGGTAAAATGCAGGGGTCATTAAAATGTAAATAGATGAACTAAACTATGCAGGTCAGATGCAAGGTTTGCTAAGTGTTTTGAGGTGACAAACTGCTTTTTGGGTTTTGAGAACACTATGTGACTGGGACTCCTTTAAAAGGCGCCTTCTTTTTTCCTTTCTTCTCCATGGTTCTCTCTTCACTGGTAGGTAATTGTGTCTCTGTACTACGAGACACTCCCCTCAGATGCATCATCCAAACTGGAAAGAGTTAATTTCCCAAACCTTAAACTGGTTGGCTTAGGATTGGACTCATGGGAAGGGAACGGAGAAGCCCAACACGCTGGCAAACGGGTAAAGCTTTTTTAACGGGTCAGGCTTTTGGCCTCCCTCTCGCCATGCAAACTGGTAAAAGGCCTTGGAATTTTTGAGCTCTCCTTACCCCATTCCTTGTTTTGTCTTGATACATGTTTTCTAATAACTTAGTTTGTCTGTTCTTGCCTTCAGGCCATCACACTCCCAATAGTCATGCAACTGGAGCCTCTGACGATGGCCCCTTCTTCTGGGAACCCTTAGATAGGCCTTTCAGGGAGATCTGACTGCTGTTTCCCCAAAACAGAGCTCTCTGTCAGAGGAAGCAGTTAAGATCGGCCTTTGTCCTTATCCTAATGGCAGTTAGATGTACTTCTTTAGAGGGTGTAATGAGACAGCCAGGTGGAAGGGAGTCCGCTGGAGAAACTCCAACCAGCCTGCCCACTGAGGTGGAGCCTCGGGGAGTTCACCACCTTTGCAGCAGGGAGAAGCCTGGCCCCTCCTCTTCCTGTGTGGAACCTGGGATTCGAATGGCCAGGCGGGAAGTGCTCCAGCAGGGACTCTGGCCTTGCGAGAGTTCCTGTTTCCCCCTTTTCTTTATTTTCACCCAATAAAACCCTGTCTTATCATTCCAATTGTCTGCGAGCCTGAATTTTCGTGGCTGTGGGAAAAAGAACCCAATATTTAACTGAACTAAGGAAAAGTCCTGCAACATAGGGGCACTCACACCAGGGGACACGTCCACCTTCAGGAGGACTGACCAGAACAGAAGCCCCCCCCACAGGCTCTGGAAATGGACTCAGAGACGTTTGGGAAGGGAAATACAAGATCCCAGACACACAGAGTGTGGCACAAAATAAGAATCTGGATTTCAAATGCTCATACCCCCTTGGTTCTGTGCATTCCTCACCCCTTGGTGGGGGAACACAGGCCGTGGAGGCCGGAGCTCTGCAAGGCACAGGACCCAGGAAGGGCACCTCTAGATCAGGTTTAAGGCGCATTCTGTCTGGAAGTCCTAGCCAGCATCTCCTTGACCCTCACCGCCATCTCTAATCAGAAACCAAGTCCTGTAGAGTCTACTTTCTAAATACCTTTCCATTCTGTCCCAGGGACATCACTCTATATCACCATAAGCTCCCACCTTCACCGTCTGATCAGCCTTCTCACATCCATCCTGACAACTTCCTCCAATCCATTCTCCATGCTGTAGCCACAGAGAGCTTTGTGGAATGCAAATGGAATCATTTGTTTGCTTAAATGCTTTTAATGATTTCTCATTGTCAATGGGTTGTACTCATCAGCAGAGACATTTATTGCAATAAAGTAGAAATAACCCATTAAGTTAAATAATACGTATGGTGAATGTACCATTTAAGAGGTTTTTTGTTTTTTTTTTTTTTTTTGAGTCAGAGTCTTGCTCTTGTCACCCAGGCTGGAGTGCAGTGGCACGATCTCAGCCCCCTGCAACCTCCGCCTCCCTGGTTCAAGCGACTCTCCTGCCTCAGCCCAAGTAGCTGGGATTACAGGCGCCTGCCACCACACCACACACAAGGTCCCATGTGCTTTCATGACCTTTGCATCACCTGGCCCTAGACCCTCCCCAGCACCTGCCTCTCCACCTCGCTGTAGTCCCAGCTATTTGGGAGGCTGAGATAGGAGAATTGCAGTGAGCCGTGTTCTTACCACTGCACTCCAGCATGGGCAACAAAGTGACACCCTGTCTCAAAAAAAAAAAAAAAAAGGAAGCAAACTGTAAGAATTAAGAAATTTTGAAAAAGTAAAAAGTGTTTTTAGGAGAGAAATCAAAGCAGGCTGTAGAGTAACCTGCTAGAGTGATTAGCATGACTAAAAGAGAGACAGATGCTAACTATCAGAATGATGGGGGGAAAGGTCCTGAAGGCATTGTGGAAATCTTTTAGGCAGACCCTCCCATCATAGGCCCAGAGGCTTAGCAGGACAGAATGGCTTTGGGGGCCAGGCCTGGGCTCCTCTGCCTTGCCCTGCCTCAAAATGCAGCCCCTCCCTGCATCCCAGCAGCTCTGACTTCGCCTAAGGCTCAGATGGCCCCAGATACAGCAGGCTCAGTTCCAGAGGGTGCACATTTTAAGCCTTGGTGGCTTCCACATGATGTTAAGCCCGTGGGAGCATAGAATAAAGGGTGGCTGAGGTTTGGCAGCTTCCACCTGGATTTGAAGATGTGTAAGAAAGCCTGGGTGCCCAAGCAGAGCCTGTCGCAAGGGCAGAGCCCCCACAGAGAGCTTCTACGAGGGCAGTGTGGAGGAGAAATGTGGGGTTGGAGCCCCCACACGGAATCCCCACCAGGGCATTGTCTATTGGAGCTGTGGGAAGAGAGCCACTGCCCTTCAGACTCCAGAATGGTAGATCCACCAGCAGTGTTCACCCTCAGCCTGCAAAAGCCGCAGGCAGTCAACTCCAACATGTAAGAGCAGCCACAGGGTTGCACCCAGCACAGCCACGGGGAAGGGGCTGCCCAAGCCTCAGGAACCCTGCCTTGCGCCAGTATGCCCAGCATGTGAGACATGGTGTCAAAGATTAATTTGGAGCTTTAAGGTTCATTATCTGCCTTGCTGGGTTTCATACTGCATGAGGCCCATTGCCCCATTCTTTTGGGCTGATTTATCTCTTTTGGAATGGCAATGTTTACCTAATGGTACAGCACCATTGTGTTTTGGAAGGAAATAACTTGCTTTTCATTTTACAGGCTCACAGCTGTATGGAAATTACCTGTAAGTCTCAGATGAGACTTTGGACTTTGGGCTTTAGAGTTGATGCTGGAACAAGTTAGGATTTTGGCAGGCTATTGGGAAGGAATGCTTGTATTTTGCAGTGTGAGAAGGACATGAGATTTGGGGGGCCAAGGGGACCCTAACTGGACACATGGTTTCAATTTTTATCACATTATTTTTAAGACTACTCAGGGTTTATTTATTCATTTGTCTATTGTTTATCGATCAGTCAATTTTTAATGTGGCTTCATGATCCTAGAGAAACATTAGACACTTAGCATTGTTTCATGTCCAGAAAATGCTCAATTCTATTTTGAGTCAAGGACCCCCAGAATCTGCATTGCCCTAAAGTTTTTTTGTGGTGTAGATGGCAGGTGAATTTCTTCAGCAGACTAAGGCTGTTGATCTGGAAGACAATTTAACCTTGGGAAGTTGGGATGGATAAGATTTGCTGGCTTGCCTGGAAGGGTCTGCAAGGTTCAGTCCTGGGCCTCCTTAGGAGAGTGCTGCAGTTCAGGCCTGCATTTTCCCTCTGTTACCACTAGATGGAAGTGGTTTCTGCGATTTTTTCCCCCAGTGTTGGAAGCAAGCATATCTGGGAAGCTGCATGCAGCACTGCTTATCTCGGTGGAAGGTGCTTGTCCTGGTGTCTGCATTCTGCAGAACAGCTGCTCTGCTGCTTTCCAGCTGGAGGTAGCTGCCGCCTGCAGCCCAACACACAGGTCCATGCAGAGAACAGCAATCAGCCTTGTCTAGGCCTTGCTGCTTACCCAGTGCTGCCTACGCACAATTATATTCTGCCCTCACAGAACACCTCTGACACTGGTGTGGTGTCATCTGCACTTTGCAGACCAGGAACTATTCAGTGGTGCTCAGGCCCTGGGCCTGTCTGCAGTGCAGGACCCCCAGGGACATGTGCCGCCTAAGTCAATGCAGACAGGACTTGTCAGCAAGGACTCTTTTTCCCACAAGAGCCATGAAGAGCCTCTGCCTGTGGAGTAGGACCCCTGCCCTCTGCTGCCAGCTTCAGGCTCACTGCAATTTGTGGAGCCTGATTTTATCTGCTCCTCCAACCTCCAACTCCCAACTCCCTTCCTAGCCACTAAGTTACCTTCCCATCCGCTCATCATCTCTCCAGACTTTCCATCATCATAACCTCTCAGGTTTAACAAAGCTCTCTGGCCTCATGCCTGGCTTCCTGCTCCACTCACTGCATAGCCATGCTACTGGAGGGAAAGATAGCCCACCACACACAATTGATAAAGGGCAGGGCCGAGATTTCAAATCAGGGCCTCTAACCCCAATTCTCACATTCTCATATATGAACTACACCTGTCCTATTCTGTCCACACCTAAAAATGCTGCTCTAGTCCCTCTGTAGAAAAGTTTCTAATCAGCGGTCAAATCAGGCAGGAGTGGCATGTGCTGTGCCCACAACAGACATGAGTAGCTGCTCACAGTGGTTGCTCTTCACCCCGCCTGGGGGAGGCCTCATCATCCTCATCATCATGCCCAAGAGGCTGCTTGGATGTATTTGATGTGGCATGATATCACACTGACTGGTCATCCCTAGACTAAGGGCACTTCTTAACCCCAGAAGAATTCTCCTTGCTCCAAGTGTCCATTTTCTGAAATCAATTTCATTATCTCTTAGAAAATGCTGCTTCTTGGGCAGGTGCAGTGGTGCACGCCTGTAATCTCAGCACTTTGGGAGGCTGAGGCGGGTGGATCACCTGAGGTCAGGGGTTCGAGCCCAGCCTGACTGACATGGTGAAAGCCTGTCTCTACTAAATACAAAAAATTAGCCAGGTGTGATGGCGGGCGCCTATAATCCCAGCTACTTGCGAGGCTGAGGAAGGAGAATTGTTTGAACCTGGGAGGCAGAGCTTGCAGTGAGCTGAGATCGTGCCCATTGCACTACAGCTTGGACAACAAGTGCGAAACCCCATCTCAAAAAAAAGAAAAAGAAAATGCTGCTTCTATTAAATGTGCTACTAATGAGATCTTGGTCATATAACACAAGCAGGTGTTTCTCTGCCAGGAACATTTAGTAAATGTCTGTTCTCAGTGCCTCCTATTGGGATGTTAGCCCATTTTAATTGACCTTATTAGTAAATTCACACTCTAGGCTTAGACACAACAAGTCCGGGATACATGGGAGAAGGGACAAGTGTCAGAGCAGGAGTGCAGACAGGCGTCTGCCGGAAGCTCCTGGAAGGTTGGCGCAGGAGACACAAGGAGTCTTTGAAAGGAACGGGGCAGGGAGTCAAATCCTGCTTCCGCATTTATAAGCCTATATAATAATCTTATATAATCTTATATAAATCCTATTGTTGCCAATACAAAGTTATGTAAGTCCTGCTATTGGTGAACAACATCCATATCCCATAAGTCATTTAGATTTTAATGTGAACACTTGTGTTGTTTATTGTGATTTGTCTGAATTGTACGTCCCATCCCAGTCAGGCTGTGACTGTGATCTTCATCAGCCTTTCTTTCTTTCTTTTTTGCCTGTCTTACTTTGAATATAGGCATCTTTAAACAGAAAAACGAAGAAAGTTGTAAAATGAACTTCCATGTGCCCGTTACCCAACTTCAACAACTTACAGCGATAGGAATCTTTCCCACCCACTCCCATCCTTGCTCCAGATTGTGCTGAAGTAATTCCCCAAAGTCAGACTGTTTGATCTGGAAATATTTTAGCAACATATACTCTTTTTTGAGATGGAGTTTCACTCTTGGTGCCCAGGCTGGAATGCCATGGCACGATCTCAGCTCACTGCAACCTCCACCTCACCGATTCAAACAATTCTCCTGCCTCAGCCTCCCGAGTAGCTGGGATTACATGCATGTGCCACATGTCTGGCTAATTTTTGTATTTTTAGTAGAGACGGGATTACACCATGTTAGTCAGACTGGTCTCAAACTCCTGACCTCAGATTATCTACCCTCCTCGGCCTCCCAAAGTACTGGAATTACAGGCGTGAGCCACCATGCCCAGCCTTAGAATATATTTCTAAAAGATTAGTTCCAAAAAAAAAAAAAAAACTTAGAATCACTCCCAAAAAATTAACCATTACAGCCCAAATCCAGGCAGTGTTCAAATGTCTCTGAATGCCTCTTTTTTCCTCAGTTCTTTTTCAAATAAGCTCCAAAGAATGTCTGCCCATTGCAGCTGGTTGGTGTGACTCCTAAAGGTGCCTTGTAATCTATAGGTTTCCCTCACATCTCTCTTTTTTCCTGGAAATAGACATGTGGAAAGAATGGGGTCATTTCTCCAGTATGCATCCTGATGGCATGCATCTGCTGTGGTGTCCATTAGTACCCTCTGACCTTGTATTTCCCTGACTCGGTTATTGGATCTGAGGCTTGATTTAATTTAGAGTTTTTTCGTAAAAACACATAGATAGTTCTATTTCCACTCAGTGGTCCATCGTCTCTCTTTCTGTTATATTAATAGCAATGCAGAGCACAATTGTTTCTTAAATCTTTTTTTCTTTCTTTTTTTTTTGAGATGGAGTTTCACTCTTGTTGCCCAGGCTGGAGCGCAGTGGCACGATCTCAGCTCCTGAGTAACTGGCATGCCCCACCATTCCCGGCCAATTTTTGTATTTTTAGTAGAGACGGGGTTTCACCATGTTGGCCAGGCTGGTCTCGAAATCCTGACCTCAGGTGATCCACCCACCTCGGCCTCCCAAAGTGCTGGGATTACAGGTGTGAGCCACCACACCCGGCCCTTAATTCTTAAATATTAAAAATTAAGAATAGAATTGCATCAATGTATTTATGTATGTACTCCAGGTTCAAAAAGGATTTGAGGCAAATAAAACACAAAAGTACTCCCAGAAGCCCCATAGCCAACTCACAACTCTGGATCACCATTTTACCCTGTAAGCAGAAAGAAACATCAGCCCAGAAAACCACCTGTTGACCCTCACAGGCTTTAGGCACTAGCACTTCCTCCCAGTTACAAGGGCATCAACAGCTGTGGCCATACTAGGATCTAGGGAGCAGGGGTTGGGGCAGAGGCAAACACAGCAGCACACACCTGTAGATAAGGAGCAAATGAGAAGAAGCAGAGGCAGCCAGGAAGAGACCTGGAGAAAGGAGAAGGAGGCAAAACAGTGAGCCTACAGAGCTGAGGAAGGCTTGGATCTCCAAGTACTGCTCAGCCAGTGTGGACAGGCGGAAGGAAAGAGGTCTGTGATGCTGGGTGAAGGGAGTTCTTCGAGCGCCCTGAGCAGAGGCTCTGTGGTAAGTCTGATAGGGGTACCTGCGTGCCCTGTCCTTCCATGGTAGGGGCAGGGAGGGTTGCTTTAGCCCACTCCATGGCAGTCCACAAGTGGCACGTGGATTTTTTCTATCTTCCCACCACTCCCCGAGCCAATGCAGGCTCTGCCTTCCCAATAGACTGTCTTGAAAGTTGATATAACACCTCCTGCTTGTCATATTCCAATTTCCCACCACCACCCACAGGCCACTGAAGCTGATTTGAATGTAGAGGCTCTGTATGTCAGATAAAGCATAGAAGAGCAAAAGGCAGATTGATTTTTATAAGGGAAACAACTGGAAATAAAAGATTACCGTTAATGGCCTACAGCTTTGAAAGACTTGGTGGAATGGTCTCTCAGCTTCTGCTACCTGAGAGTGCTAGGTAGGTACAAGGAGCCACATGCCACATCCCAAAGAAAAGCGTTGTCCTATGGTTTAAGGCTGATTGGAATGATGATGGTGGTAGTGATGGTGATGGTGGTAGTGGTGATAGTAAAGATAGTCATGGTGGTGATATTGGTAGTGGTAATGATAGTGGTGGTAGTGGTGATGGTGATGATGGTAGTGGTAATGATGACACTGATGGTAATAGTGATGGTTGTGATGACGATAATGGTGGTGATGATAGTGGTGATGGTGGTGATGGTGGTTGTAGAGGTGGTGGTGGTGGTGGTGATGGTGGGGGTGATGGTGGTAGTGATGGTAGTGGTGATGGTGGTGGTGGTGATGATGATAGAGGTGATGATGATGATAATGGTGGTGATGGTAGTGGTGGTGATGATGGTGGTAGTGGTTGTGGTGATGGTGGTGGTGGTGATGGTAGTGTTGATGGTGATAGTAATGGTGGTCATGATGGTGATGGTGATGGTAATGGTGGTGATGGTAGTGGTGGTGATGATGATGGTGGTGGTAGTGGTTGTGGTGATGGTGGTGGTGGTGATGGTAGTGTTGATGGTGATGGTGGTGGTGGTGGTGGTGGTGATGGTGGTGGTGGTGATGGTAGTGTTGATGGTGATAGTAATGGTGGTCATGATGGTGATGGTGATGGTGATGGTGGTGATGGTAGTGGTGGTGATGATGATGGTGGTGGTAGTGGTTGTGGTGATAGTAATGGTGGTCATGATGGTGATGGTGATGGTAATGGTGGTGATGGTATTGTTGATGGTGATGGTGATGGTAATGGTGGTGGTGGTAATGGTGGTGATGGTAGTGATGGTGGTGGTGATGGTGGTGGTGGTGGTGGTGGTGGTGGTGGTGGTGGTGGTGGTGATGGTGGTGGTGGTGGTGGTGGTGGTGGTGGTGGTGGTGGTAGTGGTGGTGATGGTGATGGTGGTGGTGGTGGTTGTGGTGATGGTGGTGGTGGTGATGGTAGTGTTGATGGTGATAGTAATGGTGGTCGTGATGGTGATGGTGATAGTAATGGTGGTCGTGATGGTGATGGTGATGGTAATGGTGGTGGTGGTAATGGTGGTGATGGTAGTGGTGGTCGTGATGGTGATGGTGATGGTAATGGTGGTGGTGGTAATGGTGGTGATGGTAGTGGTGGTGATGATGATGGTGGTGGCAGTGGTTGTGGTGATGGTGGTGATG